>NC_026148.1:10234990-10422102 GCF_000512975.1 Sesamum indicum | reverse complement strand
AAACATGTGTCTGATGTATGCCCAGTCTTGTGACAATGCGTACAAGATAAAGTCCTTCTGTCCACATAAGTTCTCTTCTTATTTTGGAACCTGTCACCACTATTTCTGCCGTCCTTTGATGTAAATTGGTAAGCCATCTGCTGAGGAAGCGCACCAACTTCAGTATTCACTTGCCTCTGATTCTCCACTGTGAACAACATGGCGAACGCTCGTTCCAAGGTTGGTAATGGATCTTGCATCAACAATTGGCTTCTTTCGTGGTCGAAAATCTCATGGAGTCCCATGAGAAACTGCATCAATTGTACATGTTCATTTCTTTCTTCTATCGCCTTATTCACGTCACACGTACAACAGCCACAAGTACACCGCGGATTAGGCGCTAAACTTAGAAGCTCGTTCCAGAATTTCTTCAACTTAGTCACATAGGCTGTTAGTGATAGATCATGCTGTGCAATGGTGGATATCTCACGCTGGATCCGATATATCATCGGTCCATTACTTCTTCCGTATCGACTCTGTATCTCTAGCCAAAGTTCTCGTGACGAATTGACGAACATAAAGGATTCTACGATATCTCTCGAAATGGAGTTCCATGTCCAAGATGCAACCAATAAGTCCACGCGACGCCATTGCTCAAACGTCATTGAACCTGTATCCGGCCTTGGAAGCGTACCATCAATGAAGCCAAGCTTCATTTTCGTTCCTAAGGCGACATAGACGGAACGACTCCATGTTAGAAAGTTGGTGCCGTCCAGAGGTGAAGACGCCAGTGTTAAGCTGGAGTTTTCCGAGGGGTGAATATAGAGTGCTTCTCGTTCCAGCTGTTCTGTCGCAGCTCTGCTATTCAAACTTGAATCTGCCATATTTCTTCAGTATTGTGTTCAATGTAATCAATACGTATCCCAGAGACCTTCATATAGAAGGCTCTGATACCATGTTGGAATTCAAAAGAAAACGAATACAGAAAAAGTAGAAGAATTGGGGGAGAACGTAGAACTCCATTTCAGCAAAATATCTCTGTAATTTCAGTTACAGTTAAGAAGATGAAGAAGAGAGATATATATACACAAGCCACATCAGCTAACTACCAAGTAACAAACTAACAGCCTAGGCAATGAGGTGGCCCAATGAAATCAAGAATAAATGATGTAACAACCCACGCAGGCAACTCAGTAAAATACAAAGAAAGCGCATTCTCATAATGCGCTTTGTCCTTCACCCTGTATCCAAGAGTTCTTCAACCTTCACTTCATTCTCATCAAGGTGTTGAAGCTGCTGCTGCTGCTGGAACTTAGATTGATGGTGAAGGTGATGACTCAATAATATAATGCGCTTTGTCCTTCACCCTGTATCCAAGAGTTCTTCAACGTCTGCTTCATTCTCATCAAGGTGTTGAAGCTGCTGGCTGGAACTTGCTTCATTCTCATCAAGGTGTTGAAGCTGCTGCTGCTGCTGGAACTTAGATTGATGGTGAAGGTGATGACTAACTCCAATAATATACTTGTCGTGTGATTGATGTACAATTCAAGAAAAGTGATCACTCACATAGCAAGTCTAATATATTTACTTTGTAATTAATTTGAGTAAGAGTTTTTCATTATTTATTTACTTTCATAACGCTCAATTAAATCGGCCTAAATCCATATGCAAGAGATAAAATATCCTTGCGCAGTATGTTCTGTTCAGCCACGACAATAGTACGTGATGCCCCTTAATTAAGTTGATCCTAATTTCAAGAAAATAAAGTTAATGTGAGTTTTTATGGTCTCAAGCATGTTATTTTATGTATAAATTAGATTTACAATGTGATCATATATTGATCTATTGATTTTAATGAATCACATGGAAATTAATGCAAAACTTAGGTCTTAATTTGACTTTCTGATTGTTAACAGTATCTCTATTTTCATTTAATACCACGTCGTCTTTTGTATACTTAAGTTGTGTATAATTTTAAGATACAAATATAAAATATGGTAATAGTCTATAATTGAAGATATGAATCAATCTGCCAAATTCAGACAGCTTAGAATATTTTACGTACTACCCATAATGTGCTGTTTGTTCAAGATTATGAATTTGAATCTCATTAAATATGTAGGTTTTTGTCGTATATTATGTGAATTTTTGTCTTATTTTATGTGAATTATTACAATTTATTTATAATTATATTAATATATTGATTCAATCGAGAATTATTAATTTATTATTTACTATATTTAATATATAGATGTATTTATTGAATCGATGAGATGCTAAAAAGAAAAGGGGAAAAAAATCAATTGGCAACAAATGATTTTAAAATGCTCACCTAACACTTAAGCTTCAAGAATCAGACAAAGTTTTATATATATATGCTGTTGATTTCTCAAGCCGGCATTGATTATTACTCCAAGCTTCTGAATTTTCTTCAGTTTTAGAAATTAAAACCTGTCTAAATCTTCAATGGAACTCCCACAAATTGATCCCACTGCTGATCCCTGTGGCTACTTGGGAATCATCCGAAACCCCGACGGCTCGATCACACGTACGTTGAAGCTGCCTCAATGCCCCGCCTCCTCTGACGCGGCGGTCCTCAGCAAGGATATTCCTATCAACAAAGAAACCAACACTTGGGCTCGTGTTTATCTCCCCCGGCGGCCGGAGTCCTCAGCTGCTCCGGCAACCAAACTGCCCCTTCTAATTTACTACCATGGTGGAGGATTCATTCTTGGCAGTGCAGCTGCTTTGTTTATCCACAAGCTTTGCTGTGAAATCGCGAGCGAAATTCCGGCTGTGGTCGTGTCGGTGGACTACCGTCTCGCGCCCGAGCACCGTCTGCCTGCCGCCTACGATGATTGCATGGAAGCGTTGGAATGGGTCAGAAGCACCGGTGAGGAGTGGTTGACGGATTTTGCTGATCTCTCAAAGTGTTTTCTCATGGGCACTAGTGCCGGCGGAAATATAGCGTACCATGTGGGTTTACGTGCGGTGACGTGCGGGGACGGCTTGGTGCCAGTGAAGATCCAAGGGCTGATATTGCATCACCCGTTCTTTGGTGGGGTGGAGAGGACCCCGTCGGAGGTCAGATTAGCCAATGACAAGGTGTTCCCGCCATGCGTGGCGGATGTTATGTGGGATCTGGGGTTGCCGATTGGCGTTGACCGTGATCACGAGTACGCTAATCCAATGACGGCCGATAAATCACATGATTTTGAGAAGGTAAGGGATCAAGGGTGGAGAGTGCTGGTGACGGGCTGTGAGGGAGACCCCCTGGTCGATCGACAAATCGGATTAGTGAAAATGTTAAAAGAGAAGGGAGTAGATGTTGTGAGTGAGTTTAGCGAAGGAGGATTTCATGGAGTTGAGCATTTTGATGATTCTAAAGCTAAGATTCTCTATAATGTGGTCAAGAATTTTGTGCTTTCTTTCTAAGCATTTCGCTACTATTACTACCTTTTATTTTATTATATTTTATTACTTTTAAGAGGTTCGAGTTCGTCCATGTGCTCTTCCTAATTTGTTATCCACAATAAAAGAATAAAATGTTGGATATTTGATAATATTGTCAATCAGCAAACTGAATTATACTTTACAAACATGACATGATTTATATATATCATTTGGTTTATTCACATTCAATATTTATAAAATGAGTCTCTTATGTAATCCATTCAAAGTATAATTTTTTATTCATATATGATATATGATCTCATTGATGAAACAATATGGTTGTTCATTAATTCCTTTATTTTTCATGTTACTTGAAATTAGTCATGAATATAGGTCGTGATCATGCTAGTGTTAATATATGTTTAGGTCCCATTTACTATTTTTGATAAGAACGGATTGGATACTCTTTTCATATGTTTATGTTAATACGTAAAGGTCCGATGCTAATTCCACAAGCCCAAGAAATAGAGGCATGTCCGGTCTCGAGGGGTACAATACTACAATCCAGCGTAATCTAGCCAAGGTATTGGTACGCGCAAGGTCATTTATGTCCTTGGATTTGTGTATTGAATTGGTTAAAGGATGTTTAAAAGTAATTATGCTTATTTATCATACAAAGTTAAAATTACACGATTTTTTACACAATTTTTATCCATCTAATGCATACCAGAGTTCAGCAACACAATAATACTTGAAGAAACCTTTTGGAAGTCCTAAAGTCAGTAATTGAATTTGATAGGAAAATCGATAAAAATATAAAATAGTAGTAAAATATATAATGTGAAGTGCTTGGATGTAAAAATAGAAGCTAACATGAGCTTGTAAAGTGCCAAAAACAAGTGGGAGACTCATAGCCCGCTGTTTGTGTAGGTGAGAAGTGTGTGGAGTATCAACAACTTCAGTTACCTCTTTCATTAAAACAAGACCTCTATTTATAAAAGGGAAATAGAGTGATACTTGGAGGGTTAGATAGGGAAAGCTACATATCACTAGAAACATTCGGAAGTTAGCCCATTAACAAGAATATTCCTACTTGATTTGAATTTGTCTTTGAAGAGTATTTTTTTACTGGTTTCATTGATATATGAGGAGTTTGTTGGAGATTTTTAAAAGTGATGTAGCCCTTGACAGTAGAATCTAGATGAAGTGTCATCCCTGTTGTTCATCGTGTGAGTTTGCCGATTTGGTCTTAGTTTCAGATCCTACTATATTAATTTATTTTAATAAAATGAGTTTGATAACTTTTGGGGCTTAGGCCAGAAGGATTTGGTCCTGCTAAGCTGACAAACGGGATCCACTTCTTTGCTTTGGACTTTCGAAAAATAATTGAGGATCATCATCACCGTCATTTAGACGCCTCATAAATTCTATTAACTTATTTATTCCACAAATAATTCATTCAAACTTAATCAAATATTTACCCCATATAAATGACCCCTTAATCTTTGTTTTTTCTTTTATTGACAAGAGCAATACATAATATATGATAATTTTAAATGTCCTCGTATTCCACTTCTTTTCATTGTTCCTATGTAACTTTTCCAAAGTTTACCAGATCAATTGAACTAAAATCCCATGGACTTGCAGCCAATTTAGCAGCAATGTCGAGTTTTGCCAGCTCTTGGGCCTTAATTAAAATATCTAAGTGAAAAAAATGGGCCTCCTACAAATCCCAAGCAAAGAGAATAACCAACTCCACAAATTAACTTAAACTATTTTTTGAAGGTGGAAAACGAACTATTTCCGATTGAAAATTGGGAATTCCATAATTCAGATGCAGTATTTTTTTCTTCTTATATATATTTTTTAAATATATCATCATGTCATAATTAAAAATCATGACAAATATTTTAATTCATCCTCCCAAAAATCTCGATCGGCAAACGTTGTGTGCTTGTAATCAATAACTATTTATTATAATTATTTATTTGTTACCATGATCAAATATTATATTTCTTCTGGTGTAAGTACATGCACTGCATTACATGATACATTGGATAGTCTCAATGATTGCATTTATTATCTTTAGAATTTTTTTTTATTGATTAATCGCGTCTGATTACTTGTCCTGACACGCAAATTTCAACTTGCGTCATTTTCATCATGCATTTAAAATAGTAAATTGTGGATAAGTTGTTTCACATCTTATTTTTATCTTCGAAAAGGAAATTCCATACGTTGATATTTCAAGTAAATTAGAGCTATTTTGAATTGTTCCATTATATCACGTAGTGATGATCGAGAATGAATTATTAAAAATGAAGTATGAGACACATATGATGGGATATAAATTAAAATCTCAGGAAGTGTTTGTATAATTTAATATTTTTTTCGGAAAGTGTTTTAATTTTTCTTAAAAGAAATAAATAAGTGAGTAAAATATAAAAGTTGATAGCATTTGAAATGAATAATGATAAGTAGAAAAAAATTGATTTGGAAGTGTTAGGTAAAAAGTTGGTGAATTAACAGTCTATTTATGAAATTACCTAATGATTGATGGGTAGATTTCAATCATTATAGGAAGGGGTATTATTTATTTATGGGATAATTGCAGTATCTTGCATGAGGTTTGGTGTAATTAAAATTACATTTAATACCCTTAAGATTTACTTCTGTCTAATAAATAAGTCCCCGTTTGTAAAAAATTCACTAAATTTCTTGATATTAACAAAAAAAAAACTAAATAAGAAATGATATTTACCCTCAGATGAATGTATTACTAACTTATTGAAATAATTTTTTTCTGACTAAACTTCATTTTATAACTGTAAAGATATAACTCCTCACATGCACTAATGGATTAAGATGTATAAGGATAATATATTTATAAAAAGATTTATTTGGCTTGCAATCAATTAAGGATGAATATAGATTTTCATTCAATTTTTTTTAATATCAACAAATTTGATAAATTTTGACTAATAGAGGGACTTACTTGTTAGATGGAAATATGGGTGGAAGATGAGTCGAGGCTCACGTGCTGACTGGCATTCGAGCCCAAGCTCTTGGCAAGGTTGAAGTCGAGCTTGATTCTATTTGTTAGTGAGCTCGCGAGCATCACAATCTTTTTTTTTATTTTATTTATAAATATTATTTAAGTACATTTCCATATTATATCAAGTTTATATTCAAAAGGGTAAAATATACTTTGCCCCTTGAACTATTCTTCATGTAATAATTACCCCCCTAAACTAACAGATGTAACACTTACACCCCACAATCAAACTATAAAAGATTTACATGTAATTATACCAAATAAATTATAATTTGACTAAACTAGTAAATAAATTACAATAATTCGATACTCACATAAAATGAGTCAAATACGCACACATCTTGTGTGTTTCGAACTAATGATCTTAAATTTATTCATCGGATACCAGTCTTACTCTTAACCAGTAGACGAAAACATCATGGTGGGAAGAGGCATTATTTAAATATATATAAAAAATAATAACAAAAAAAAAATCATAAAATGGAAGTTGCAATAAATGCCTTAAACTGCAATAAACATCTATTCACCTACTCACAATTTTTAGCTTGTTTTAGCTAAAATATTTTTTTTTAAAAAAAAAAAAGCATAAACAGAAATTGTATTTTTAAATACCTTTTTATAAACTTAATTTAAATTATAATTTAAAAAATATTTCATTTGAATTTTTGCAAACATCTTATTTAGAGTCATAAAATTTCAACTTCATCGTCTAGTCGAATCTTAGTGGCATACGTGTCGATTTTTAATAATAGCAGTTAATTTATGTTAAAATAAATAAACAGAATTGAACTATTATTAATTTAATTTTTCTAGAAGGGATAAGAGGTGAAAGTGCGTGCTTTCAAGAAAGTTGTCGTGTTCTTCAATTTTATATTGGTCCATATTTGTAATCGCATTCTTAAAAAATCTTTATCAGAGAGAAATTGTTAATGGAAAAGACAAAGCAATGGAAGAAACAAAATCCCTTATGATAAATTAATGAACCGTTATGTGTGTTTGACATGCTGGCACCTAATTATGGCGCTAAGACCAAAGCTTAATTATTATCAATTAAGACTTAGGTGTCCCAACTCAACTCGATCATCCTATGTTTGTCCTTACATGGGGGCGCTAGATTTGCTAACTTATTTAACACACATCATCACTAGCCTAATCTTACATGTAATAATGTCCATTTCAGTACATCTATTAATATATAATGGATAATTACAATTTTTCTCTAAAATTTAATTTAATTACATATAAACTACCTATATTTTGAAAAATTACATATAGTATTTTTGAGGTTTGTTTCTGTCTAACAAATAAGTCTATCATATTAATCAAAATTCATTGAATTTATTGATATTATACCGACGATTGACTTATTATTGATTTATTGCAGGTCAAATAACTATTTTTATGATCAAATTGCTCCTATACATCTTCACACATTAATGCATATGAGGTATATCTTTACCGTTACAAGTGTAGTTTAGTCATAAAAAATATGTTTGACCTACAATAAGTCAGTAATAAGTCATCGAGGGCAAATATTAACTTTCTTTCAATTTTTTTTTGTTAATATCAATAAATTCAGTAAATTTTAAATATAGAGGGACTTATTTGTTAGACGAAAACAAACATCAGAGATATTAAATATAATTTTTTAAATTATAAAGATATTACGTATAATTACCAAATCTAAAAAAAAGAGTGTAATTGTCCTTATATATAATAAGTATAATACATTCAACATGTTAACAAATGGATTATACTCAATTTTGAATGGTATAATCACATGGCTAGGTTTTGAGTTGTTCTAAACAAAAATAATTAATCATCTAAATTATTGAGAGTGGCATTTCAAAAAAAAAAAAAAGAAAAAGAACTATTGAGAGTGTGGATATATATATATATATATATATATTGAAAAAAATTCAAGCAATTCCCTTATAATATTGTAAATGAACAAATTACTTCCATGTAAAAAAAGTACAAGTCTATACGTATTTTTTAAAATAAAGCAGTTAACCTACTTAGACAGGGATGTAAATTGCATCAAAATCTATATATTTGAATGAAAATTTTCAATATATATATATATATATATATATATGAATTCATATATAGTCGAGGAACATGAAAAAATTAACATTTCTTTTTAAATATAATTGAAAGATTAGATTGATTAGCCAAACTCGTCAAAACAGTGCTTGAATGACCATTTCAGCCTTTAAATTTAGTTTTCATTTATCAAACTTTGTAAGTTGGCTGCTGATGATCTATATAATACATTCACTTACAATAACAGATAACAAAATTGCATTTTTTGTTCCGTATAATAAGAGGTCAAATACATTTAGTTTTTTATATTATGAAATTTTTAAAATGATCTTAAAATTGAAAAAAATTAAAATATATATTTTTTTTGAAAAGTTGATTATTACTATGCTATACTGAATTTTTAAAATAATTCTAAAATTAAAAAATCGACGCAGTGAGTCCTATAAATTCTATAAATCCAGTAACGAATTCTACGTGTTCAGTTAAAATTGAATATAATGAGATTCAGATATAAACAACTAAAAAAATTATTTAGGAGTAGTTAAATTGAAAGATAAATTACAATGAACTTTCTCAGGATTTGTCATATTAATAAATACTCATCGTATTTTAAAAAATTATAAGATACCCCCTTGAAATTATAAATACCGTAACAAACACTTTCTTTTATGACAACCTATTGTAGAAAGGTATTTGTTAGATATTTATAATTTCAGAACATACTTATAAATTTTTTTAGAAATAAAAAATATTTGTAATTACAAAAAACCTCAAAATTGTCCTAAATTGAATATTAAGTTGAAATGGGAAGATAAATAAAATTGAAGCAACAACCACAAGAAAAGCAGGAAAATACAATGAAAAAGTCCCTAGGAGTTAAAATCTTGAAGTTGGTGATGGAGATAGACTGTCTCTCTTTCTACGTGCTGTTTTCTAGCGCAATGTTTTGATTTAATTTTTTCTCTCTCACTCATATATTCAATCAAAATCCCTTTTTCTTTTTCTTTTTTTGTTTTTTGTTTTTTGTGGGAATTTGCAAAGTAACATTTAATAATGTGAGAATTAAGGATAGAAACAAGATATGCTTGTCTTGTTGCAGGCACATCAAAACAAGAATTCATATGTTAAAGTATGTTGGGAGATGCAGCCAGGTCAGAGAATTCATGTGCTTTGGACCCATTGGGTGAGAAGAAAATCTCTTGTGCACAAAATCCACTACGTACAGCTGCTCAAAACCTGCTCGACTCATGGCTTTGCTGTTACCAATTACAAGACAACATGAGATCCTAAATTGTAGTTAAGAGATAATGTTAAATTAATCCAGATTCGATCATCTCCAATTATTACTTCTCTAGCTAGGATCCTCCTAGTATGACATTGCTCACCTGCCCTTAATTATTAACACTAATGTTGATGATTGTTAATCGTGGTGATTAAGTGGAACAAACCATTTCATTTTCTTCTATTTTATTTTTATAATAGTTGTATATATTTGATATATATTAAAAAAAATTTAATATTTAATTATAGTAAATTATTATGATTAAAAATAAATAGTCATTGATCATGGTCACAAAATAGTTATTTGCTGTGATTGAGTTAAAATATTTGTCATACTCATAGTCATATCAAAAATAATTTTCATGGTGGATTATTTAAGTTTATGTATCAATTTTTGTGTAACTATTGATGATTGTTAACTCGTTGGTGTTAATTGGATTGATTGATGGCGGTGTTGGAAGCAACTTGAATTTTGAGTGTACTTTGTTTGGAAACTTCTTAGGTAATTAAGTTCATAATTAATCTAATTAATTATTTGATATGGAATTATGCCAGCTACTAATTAGAATTTTTTTTTTGAAATGATTACCAATGAGATCGCATGCGTCGTTGGTGACGCATATGACCAATTAGTTTAATATTATTGTCAACAGACATGTGAAGAGCACATTTCAATAATTAAATACTGATCATAATAAAGTGAAAAATTAGAAACAATTTTTATATTATTTATTTCAGATGTGAAAGAATATACAACTTTCAAATTTTTATTATTTTAAGAAAATACAATGTCGTCAAGCATTTTAATCCAAAAAACAAAAATTCCCAAAATTACTTTGGGTTTAATTAATTGGTTATTAAAAGGCATTAGAAATAATTAATTAAATAAGAAGGTAGTAATTAAGAAAAGGAAAAAAACAAGAAGAGTAGGACAGGTGGAATCCCTGACATAATCCTAAGAAGTGTCGTGTACTGTGTGGTATAAGTTAGAAAAATGCAGCAAAGAAACAAAAACCACATAAGTTTTTTGCAGATGCAGAGCCATCGCCATTGGCCCATTGCTAAGAAACAAACGTTGCCACGTGAAGCCGGCCCTTTTGGAACCCTTCACACCAATACGATTGTGACTATCACCCTATTTCTTGTCGTTTTTTTCATGTCCCCCTCCCTCTATTTTTCACCCTACATTCAACTCTTCTATTTCTTTTTTTTTTTTTTCCCAAAAAGCATAAATATATTGAAATTTTTACAGGTGTTATTTTTTTTTTCCCTTTTTGATAAAGAGCAAAGTTCTAAATGTTGCAACTTAGTAATGGGACCGGTAAGGTAAGAAACTGTAAAAATTATATTTGAAAAATATTTGTTATAGTCCTTTAATGTTTTAGCAGTAAAAATCATGAAAGAAGAAAGTATGATGGTCATAAAAGAATATAAGATAGCAAATGTTATACCTGAGGCATGGCGGATCAATGTTTATAGATGTTCTGAGTTGTACGATTTTTTCACGTGAATTATAAATAATTGGGTGGTCATTATAAGTCCGTTCATACACGGACTCATATCGGGCTGAAACCGAGTCAGTACAACCTGAATGTAAGAAGTGTAAATTTGTTTTGTTTGTGATTATGACAAAAGAATATTACATATATATATATATATATATATATATATATATAAAGGAAATGAAGTTGTCTTAGAGTAGATGCAAAGATAGGTAATTACTAGAAGAATTATAATATTGAACTACAGTTAGCTGTCATGGTTAATAACAAGATTTGTTGTAACAAATAGTTATTGACCATGACAATACAATAGTTGTTGATCGTGGTTTTTGTGAAGGTGGCTAAAATATTTGACATAGCTTGTTTTGACTATGGCTCTTAGTTGTGGCAAATAATTTTTTTATAGTGAAAAAATGAGTTTTTTGCATCAATTTTGTTTAGTCGTAGTTAATAATACTCATTTACCATGATTTTTAACTAAAACCATTAATATATAGCTAATAGTAATTATTTTTCTAGAGATTCTTGGTTAGGGCTCCTACAGGTCGTAATTGGAATAAATAGATGAAAAATGACCAAGCCCTAAGTTGGTGTTAACGGTCCTCTGGCTTGGGGTGATTACTTCTTAGAGGAATACCTAAATCCTTACCAGTACTAATAAAAACAACTCTTGAGACGAGGTTTTTGGTACAGTTGCCATGTAAACTTAGGTAATTTCCTTTTGTTTTTGTTTTTCCTTGTTTACAATCTTTGTTGATGTACCAATTTATCCTTTTCTGCATCCCAAGTCGTAACATTGCCTTTCAGATCCTAAAGAGTGGCCAAAATGGGCAAGTTGAGGCCTATTCCTGACAGGTAGAGGGCGTGGAGAGCTCAAGTAGCGCCCATACAGTCTCAAAAAATTTGACAAAGAGCAAAGTGTTGGAGATAATTACATGACAATACATCGATGATAATTCAATGTATTGATCAATAATAAGCAATTTACAAACCACAATAAAGAATAAATAAAATTATATAAACAAAGCATCTAATACAATTAAAAGTTATAATATCCACATATTTTTAAGATTATAAAACCTCAACATATGTATATTATCAACTTGCAATTTGCACATTTTCCCACAATCCAAATTACAAAAATTAAATATAAATATGTTGGCGTAGTTCTTGAACCGAGCCAAGAATAGCGACAGGAGTGATGAGGTAGTTTACGTGGGGACTTGCACTCTCACCCACATTTCCATAAAATACAAATTAAATAAAAATAAAATAAAATTGTTGTGTTTCGTGTTTTTATAATATCGTAGAGAATGTTGCAGCACGCAAGGACAAACACCAGGACAATGTCCCAAGTATTCCTTTGGCATTCTATAATCTCTCTATATATATATGTACAGCCACATACTTCCAAATACATATAGATATAAATAATAAAATTTTAATTAAAAAAGAAATAAATTGCACAAGAATCCATTTGCACTGAAAGCTCTATCAATCCTTAATGGATTCTAGCTCCTGTTCTTCTGAATCATGATTCATTTGGTGGGTCATTCTTTCTCTTTTTTTTTTTTTTTTAATTTCCTATCTTGGATTTTTTTTTTCTTAAATCTCTATATCTTAACTTAAAATATCAAAGTAGGGCTTTGAATTATATCCTTTTAACGCTTTGAGTTTGGGCAATTTCCAATTTCACCCACAGTTCAACTGTCGAAAATTTGCATTGTAGACGCTAAAATTAAGAAAAATATCATTGGAGTGCATGGTCATAAATTAATGGGATAATTGGACTCCTCTTATGAGATTTGCTGTAATTACATGTAGATCCCCTGTAGTTTAAAAAATTACATTTAGCATCTTGAGGTTTATTTCTGGCTAACAAATAAGTTTTTCCATTAATTAAAATTTATCGAATTTGCTGATATTAACAAAAAAAACTGAATGAGAATTAATATTTACCCTCGATTGACTTATTATTGAGTTGTTGCATATAAAGAACTACCCTTATAACGGTGAAAATATACCTTTTCACATACATTAACGAGTGAAGACGTATGAGGGTATTTTGATAATAAAATAATTTACTTGATATGTAATAAATCAGTAATAAGTCAATTAAGGATAAATATAATTTTTTTCAATTTTTTTTATTAATATCAGCAAATTCAGTGATTTTTGACTAATACAGGGACTTATATGTTAGTGAAAGCAAATCTCAAGGGTACTAAATGTAATTTTTTAAATTATAGAAATTTACGTATAATTACAGCAAACCTCAAGGAAGGGGAGTATACGTGCAATAATGATTTAAACTTTTCTTTTTTTTTTTTTATATATAACTAAGATTCGAATTAAGAAGAAAGAAAATGAACAAAAAATTAGTATTTCCTTTTTCTGGAAAAATAAAAAGATTTGAACTATAGCATCATCAGTTCAGTTAATGAAAAGACACACTCAAGTTATGGCATCTACATTGGACACCATTATCAGGACGTAGATATTGAGAATCATTCTACATACTATGTGGTCAAATAATAATTAAATTACCAAATTGCCCTATATTATTCATGTATATATTCCAATTACTGAAAGAAAATAGCCTTTTCATTAAATTCTCCGAAGTTTTGCAAACCCTTTTCACCTTCCTTAATTTGCATTGCTCTCCGTATATATGTATATCATTCCATGTTTGGTTCTTGAATTGTATGTAATTAGACAAGAAACAGTTAATAAACTAAGGAAATTAAGTTTGATTAATCTTTAAGACAACATACGATTGACAAACTAATAATCACAAGACTACAGCTGTTTTCTGTTGTTGTTGTTGTTGCAACAGCCAATTTGAGAATGTCTGAAGAGTGTTCATATCAGCTCTATAATGCTTCTGTGTAAACTCGAGCAGGGCTGGCCATCTAAAGTCGGGATATATTCTAGGATTAACGGAGTCCACCAATTCAGGTGGTGGGCTCACCACCTTATCCTTCCTGGGACAAAGAAAGAAAGCAAGAGATTTCCTAGGACTCATGCTGTTCACCACTGCCCTGTGCAAACAACTTTTGTACCTCCCATTTGAAAGTGCCTGACCAAGAAAAATAAAATAAAGATCATTTTTAATAATTTTTTATAATATATATATATATTTCTAATATGATCACATATATATATATATCGAGAATATATATATTTTTGCCTCACCATGAAGGTGTCCCCGATGTTCACAACGAACGCGTTGATATTTGGAGTGATTGATCGCCACTCGTTGTCGACAAACACTTGGAGTCCACCGACCGTGTCTTGATGAAGGATTGTTAGTGATGTCGGATCACAATGAGGGCCGGTGCCTAAGGTCTGGTCTGGCTTTTGGCACGGTGGATAGTAGTTCAGTCTCATTATCGACTCATTTTCTTCAAAGAATTCTTTGAAATGGCTGCGGTTCACCCCCAGGCTCATTGCCAATAGTTCCATGATCCCTAGAGAGAGTCTGCTCATGGCACTGCAATATTCTTGATACACTTTCCTGTCAAAAATTATGTAAAGAAGATTGAGAATTTTGTAACTAAATTGTTATTTGTACAAATCATAGTATAGAAAGGTGAACTTTCCATACCCTAAGTGTGCAAAATCTTGACCCAATGTTCTCTGGAAATACTCTTCCACAATGTGTGATGAGCCCTCTTGTGCAGAGTATTCGAAGGAAAGAGTTTCCTTCCATGGAAGCTTAGAGGAGAACCGGCCGGTGAAGCTACTAGCATAACCACAATGCTCACCAAGCTTCCTTTGAGCCCTTTGCTTCTCATGGAGGGGTTGCTCGAAGAAGCAGTCCATGTAATGATGAGCGTCTGAAATGAGATTAGCATCGACACCGTGGTTCACCACTAGAAAGAAACCATGCTTCCGACACGCCTCACCCACGAGCTCAGACGCTCGAATGGAGGCATCATGGTCGCCGGAGAGAAAGCCACCTAGGTCGACAAACGGAACTTGAAGTTCCGGTGTGTGGGAGCAATTAGGCTTCTCGTGGTCGGGCCATACAAATTGTGGCGGTATGCTTGATTCGTGTTGTAGCACGGTTGCATCAAAGACTAGTGACTTCTTTTGGTCGTCTTTGTGTCTGTTGTTATTGCTCGCCGGCTGAGGCGTAGAAGTCTCGCTCATGATCATGCAGTTAATGGTCATTGCATGAGGGGTTTGTGAGTCTTAGGAGATGGGATAAGACTTAAGAGTAGATTAATGGCAAGGAAGTATGTATTTATATATGGAAGGAGAGGAGAATATTTAAGAAGAGAAGGTAGTGATGTGAAGTTTGAGGGTTGTGATAGAGGAAAAGCCAAGGCCGTTCAATGGGGGAAAATGGTGAACAAAACTTGGAATCTTTATAGTCTCCCTTCCACTGTCCCCAACACAAACAACAAAACTGGATTATTGCCAGAGAAGGGCTTGAGAAATGTTAATTTTCAAATGAGGGCTCGTATTCGGAGGAATTTGGAGATTGGACCACCCTTGTTTTGTTGTTTGTAATGTTGACAGGTAAGCGGTTCCCGATGGCTTTTGGCGTTTCTTTTGGTGGGAATTGAGTAAAAATTAACTTATCTCCACCCTACCTTGTTAGCCTAATTAATCTAATAGCGATTTTTTTTGAAATTTTGGTAGACTTGAATTTGAGGAGCTTGGAATTGTAATGAGAAATATTTTCCTACTCATACTAATTTCTATAGATAATTTAAGAATGTAAGATGGATTGAATAATAGCTTGAACAAGCTAATAATCTACAATCCAACTCAAGTTTATATATACTTCAAGCATTTTCTCAATTTTTCTAAATATATAGTTTTGAACTTGTAAGTCAACAAAAATGGTACAGAACAAAGTTTTGCATAAGAGTTTTTTGTCAATTTAATGTCAAATCTTAACATTGAAAAAAAAATTATTAGGCATGAATTTTATGCCATTTGAAATTTTTTTGCAGAAACAAGACCAAAAGTGTCAATATTATAGGATAAAATACATTTTACTATATTATGCGACTAAAATGCTCGAAAGCAAATGGTGGGTACATGACTACATTAATCTTATGTCTGATGAACAACCCTTTTTTTTTTTTTTTATTGCACATATCTGACAAAGCTAATCAGACATTTAAATTTAAATTCAAGACCTTTCATAAGAAATTTTGAGCCCGAACCACTGGATTGTTTTCTAAAAATGGACAACATAGTTAAAAATTTTATGTTTGATGGATGAATTAAAAAAACTTGAACCCAAAGCATGACTGGAAGTCTTACGTTTGATTGACAACTTAAGAAATGAAGTCTTACTTTGAAAAAATCTGGAGCATGCATCATTAACATCCAAATTAAGAAGACATTATTAAAATTTTGAAATGGTTAAGAGTTGACTTCCCCCTAGTGATGAAGGAGAGCAGCCGGGGTTCTTGGTGATACTTTCTTTTTGCACATGATAGCATTTTCAGGTGTCCATCTTTGTTCCCCGGACCTATTTGCCCTTGAAGCTTACAAGAATATTGTAACAATTCGGACCAATAGGCATAGAAACAACCAATTACAAAGTTGACATAAGAGGTTCCACAGGTAGTGCTACGTGATCAATATTATCAATCTTGTCGTGAATAATCCAAAAGAATTGAGGCCATTCGTGTCCATAAGACGCCACGCATTTGCCAAATATAGCTACGCAACTCTACCTCGCTCATTCTACCAATTTCCAATGTTTTGTTTTTATTATTAAAATAAATATCGCTAGTTCTCGATACGTAAATTAAATTCAGACCTATTCGATATAATTCCAAAATAATGTACAATTCAAATCTAATGTCATGACAAGTTTACTTTCATGATTATAATTTAAATTTAAATAATTCATTTTGTATTGAACGAACAATGCTGACTCGTTCATGATCTAGTATAATCTTGAATAAATTTGTTTGTTTTACCTTAATCTTAGGATGTGTCTTTAAGAATAGTGTTTTATGAGAAATTGTCCAAACTCTCAACTATGCATCATCGTGAATGTGTCACAACTTTGCCAACATGCCTAATTAATTATTGAGCTATGTGGCCACTATAGCTCCCAATTCTATCCAATTTTTGGTTGTCATTGATCATAGATTCATGCACAAATGCATATTTCATCCCACGAATATTTTAGAATTAAGATCCACCTGGCAATCCAATTATATAATTCAGATATATGACCCCCGTAAAGTACCCACGAACGAAAGCTAAATATAAATGAATGTCGACGGATGGTTCTTTTCCTAGAATATTTAGTATCAATTATCACATGTATAATACGCGCACTTATAATTCGAGAATTAATTTCATTATAAAAATAAATAAATAATAATAATAACAACAACAATAATAATAA
Source organism: Sesamum indicum (assembly GCF_000512975.1). NCBI lineage: Eukaryota > Viridiplantae > Streptophyta > Magnoliopsida > Lamiales > Pedaliaceae > Sesamum > Sesamum indicum. The sequence goes on along the minus strand of NC_026148.1, from coordinate 10,404,458 downwards.
TAATATTAGTTATATGTATTGAATTGATAATTTTTTTTGCTTTATTGCAATGATAATTTTACAAACTTATTAGTTACAAGAATTATATTATATTATCACTATCTATCGTTAGTGGACAATTCTTTTTATAAAAAATTATTATTTTCAACAATCGGTAGCCGTCACCACCCCCACCCCGTAGTGATAAATACTATGAGTCGGTGATAATAGATATAATTAATTATCATATTTGTATTATCACTATAGATATATGCAATACTACCTACAATAATAGTAGCTAGCAATTGGATGATGGGTGAGAACGGGCAATTTCCCTAGCAGACACTACAATATCTCCTTCTTTCTCTATACGATAGGAGACATCTACATACCACAAGCGAGGCTGTCCCAAAGTTACATTCAGGTCCAACTATTAATAATAAAAAGTAAGATTTGTCAAACACGTTATTATTAGGGATATGTACCATTATAATTTTATGACATATATGAGAAATATATAGAGCTATAATCGACCAGTCATGGAACGTAAGACCATCTTTTAAACCATGATAAAAGATTTGTGCGTGTTCTTGCAATATTTATTTTTCTTACACAAAAATTTGGAATAGTTAAAGACAAGATTAGGTGGGGGTGGGGAGGTCCAGCGGTGGAAGCAACTAACATGGTGGTGGAATGGCAGAAAATTCATGCAGACAACAGGTGGGGCAAATCAGTTTTTCCTCAAAGAAACAAATCAGTTGAAACTGACAGATCGACCCAGCAAAATTGGACCTTAACACAAACACACTGTACTAAAAAAAGAGAGCATGTAATGTAATATATGAGCCACTACTACCCACACTAGATCATGTCTTCTTCCTCATCTTGATCGTCACATACATACATACATATATATATACATATATCTTTATCCATGCACTATAATAAATAAAGATTAATTTAATTTCGTTTGCAGCTCCTTTTTCATAAATTGTTATGCATTATTTATTTTTGGTGGGTTCAGTTTGATCCCCACTACAAATGGGGAGCAAACGCAATCTATTATTGATCTTCGCTTTGGATTTTTCTGCCTCTCCTGCTTTATGAGGAAACTGGTTTCCAAACTCTGTTCCCTCTTGTTTAGGTTATAAACTGTGTCTATTGCTGTGCTTCCTTCAAAATTGCCTTTTTCTTTTAGATATACACCGGCCGGAGTGGTAAGTCGTCGCTGCCTACGCAACATATTTTATCACATAGTGTGAACTCCGATCCTAATTAATGTTGTATTTCAACCTCTCATCGAGTTGCACATTCAACTTTTATCGGGATAAATTTATAATATTACGGTATTTTACAAACGTTGACGTACTATAAATAAATAGTCGTCCATGAGTGCTATTCAAACTATGTAAATTAAATCTTTGCTCATTTTGTTTTTAAGTTTTCTAAACACGTTCACAATTTGGAATACAATTTTCTAACAATAAAGAGTGTACGAGTCGATCGACTACAACTTTCATGTCATTTATGCTGGTACAAGCTACTGAAGTCGGTGGGGGATTAATTAAGCGAAAACGAAAAAACATCTGTTATAGTTTCGCACGAAAACATATCGTAAAATCAGATTAAAGGATGATAATCATGATCATTTAGTGTCGGCTAAACTAGAGTTAATTAGGAGTAAATCGTTGCATCATATATGATAATCCATGAAACGTCAAAGTTTATTAAGAAAATACAAGGAAATTTTCTTGCAGAAAGATTTGGACCATCACATCGCATGTAAGAAAGAAAAAAATTAAAAACCCTGGAAAGCAAACTGGTTCGAGCTGAATGCATACAATTATTAAAGAGCTGATCAAGTAGTTGAATAAGTACTGGGGGAGCTGAGATGTAATAGATTGTTGATTATGGTGGAGATGTATGTAAAGAAATTGAAAGTGACATGAACTTATATATATATATGCAGACATATATGATCATACACATATTCCATAATGTGGTTAGTGATGAACAATGTTTGAACATTTATGGTACAAGTAGTGAAACATGTTACTGGGGTTTCATCAGCAGCCCAATATAATTATCTTGAATCACTTATGGTGACCATGTGCCCACTCAACCAAAGCAGGTCCACATCGATGCACTAACCTATTCCTCCATTTGCCCATGTTTAAAGGTCGTTGTAATGTCGACTAAGTCTCATTTTATAAGCTCCTAAAAAATGTAATTTTAGTTTGTAAGTTATGAAAGGTGGCATTTTTAATCTTGCAAGAACTGATTTTTTGTAATTATGGTTCTGTAATTTTAAAATTTAAGTAATTTTCATCTTTTCCCGATCAAATGTGACTTGCACACGACTCAATTAAATTATAATTTTAGTTGTTTAATTTGGGGCACGTTGGGCATTCTTAATCCTATAACTTAGGAGAGTTGGCATTTTTGGTCCTATATAAATTGTTATAAGACTAAAATTATAATTTAATGGGGTCATGTGCAAGTCACATTCAATTTCTTAGCCGATCGAAAAAGAACTAAAATTGTAAAAATTATAAAGTTGTAGGACTAAATTACGTAAATCAATTTGTACAGGACCAAAAATGCCACCCCTTTAAGTTACATGACTAAAAATATAATTTTCTCTATTTTATCTATACTAATAGAAACAAAACTCCATTTATACTCACAAATAGCGGTTATTTACACTGCAACACAATTTTTTTTAATTACCAATAGTATTCCTTATGTATTTTGCAACCACCCCTGCTCAAATTCTTCTTTTCATTTATATATCTATACAAACATAAAAATTGAAAGGTCTTTTTTCACTTACAAACGACTGTTTGTGAGACCACGCGAATTTTTTTTTTTTTGTAGATAATATATCTAAGTTAATTTTCTTTAATTAATTTATTTATTAAAATGTGATATGTTGGTTTATAGATTTTATTCTTATGTATAATATATTCTAAAATGTAAAAATTTATTTATTAAATGCACGCAAAAATGACATGCCATAACGACTAATTTTATAAAAAATTAACTCTTGAAGTATTTCAACAAAATAAAATCAGAAAACTTATAATCGTATATAATTGATGAGTTTGTAAAATTTTAAAACAAATCAGGAACTCTCTTATACTTTTATAAAGGAAGTTATAATCTCCAATATCTTACTTTTGAATTTTATAAATTGTATTTCTAGAAATTTATCGATCATTCTACAATATTTTCTAAGATATATGCCCACCCAACATCTCATATTTGTTGCCACAGTGATCCCCAGTAGCAGGTCGTCGGTTTTCTAGCATCCTCGGAGTGCTTTTGAGACTTAAGTAAAGAGAACAAATCGTTAGGCAAGTTGAAAAAGTCCCAATTAAAATCTTTTGATGCTTAAATCAGTAGAGAGCAAGATCGAAGAGAATGTGAATGCGAGCTGTGTGGGATTTAAAGTAGGTGCACAATGTAAAAAATGTCTTACCATAAATGAACTAGATATGAAATTTTTCTACTGTCGGAGTGAAGTCCACTTGTATGCTTAAGACGTCCACTTGCATTCTGCCACGTATCATTATTCCAGTCCAATAATGTTGTACAGATCAACGGTCAATAGGTGCCGGTCTCCAAGGTCGGATCATGGATCCTGGCCAGGACCCGCAACCTGACCCACCAACCTTAGTGAGTGAATTTTGCTGGGTCGGGTCATGGGTCTGGACACCGACCCAAGATCCAACCCGAAGTACTGACCCGCGACTCTCGGATTCTCCAGGTATTTTTTTCCATTATTATTCCCCATGGAAGAGAATTTACGTTATCATTGATATAATATCTGCACCATATCAGAGTCTGAAAACTGATATTCCAAAGTAGGGAAAAAAAAAAAAAGAAACTGCAGATGATGTAATGGTTTGAAACTCAGATCCTATTTCTCCTGTATCATGTGAATTTCAATGTTTGAATTCATAATTGAAATAATTGTTCCACAGAATATGACTTCTACTTCACCAGTCAGAACATTAATCATGGATCATTTGCATTAAACTCACAAGTTGGTGCCGTTATAATTTTGATATTCATATTGCACCGCGTAATTCAAAATATTTTGCAGTTTTAGTTTCAAGTCTTATTTCCGTTAAATTTTTGGTAGAAATATCACGTGCTCCGTCAAGTGTTGAAGGGCATTGACTGATGTTTTGATTAAAATTTTAACAAAAATAAAATTTGAAACTAAAATTACAAAACATAGAAAATAAAAACCGAGTCATGAGATGTTGAAATCAATAACAATGAGATCAAAATTATAAAAAAAGTTCGTTTGTGGGACATAAAATGCATTTTTCTTTTTCAATCTTAAAGTTGAAGTTGAATCCTCCATTGCGTTGGTCCAAACCGTTGTGTCCTCACTGACAATCGCATGGTACGAAATCTTAAGACGACAATAAATTGCGATAGGGTTGAACCCCACTAATTACTAGGGTTTAATATTCGATATTTAATTATAAAGCGCCACTTGACCGTTGGAATATGGCATAGATTAATATTTGCTAACATAGTCTTAAATATGTTTCCTTTATAACTACCTTAATCATAAATTCCATTCACTAAATTCCCAAACTTATATTCATTTAGGTTTAGAAATCGATAAAATAATACTTTTAGTCACACAGGAAATTCAATATTTTTAAATCTCTATTTTTCGATATCTTTGAAATGGATCCCAAAATCATGCTTTACAAGATTTTAATTAAAAAAACTCCACACATCTAATCCTCTGCTTTAGGAGATTTATAGGACTAAATGTGTCTAGTTTTCTAAATTTTGGGACAACTTCGAAATCCCATAAAATATATGACTAAATGCATTGAGTTTTTTTTTTTTTTTTTTTTTTTAAATTTTAAAATTATGACTAAATGCATTGAGTTTTTTTTTTTTTTTTTTTTTGTAAATTTTAAAATTACTTTGAAAATCCCATAAAATAAATGACTAAAAGTGTTAAACTCCATATTCTCTGAGAATAAAATTATAATTTCACTTCAAAAATCATATTTCTATACTCTAACATTTGTATTCAAACTTGCTAATGACTCTAACGCACGAAGATTTTAGCTTAAGGGTACGTGTTCATCGTACTCTTTCATTACTAAGTTACACATTATCAAGGATAATTGACTTTGACATCCCTAAACTGAATTGAACTGCAACATCGAAACGACACGGTACCCTCAAACAAAGGTTAAAGAAAATGGTGGAGCTAGGCTACATTCAGCGTTGTGCTCAAATTGGTACTAATTTCCCAACATACGGGTAATTTCAAGAAATATCACACGCATTTTCTCTCAAGAAAAACTCCCATTCATACACATAGTAACGTATGACAAAATTTCATGAGATGTATGGGTAATTTTTTTTCATTTAATATGAATTTATCACAATTTATTTTGTTATAAATTTTTAATTATAGTAATAAATTAATTTATTGAGATATCCATATAATTATAATTATCCCTTAAAAGAAAAGAAATGTACTGTAAAATTTTACAATTGAAGATCAAAACCAATAAATTTAATTAAAGGTTTTAAGCTATAACAGTTCAAGGCTTTCTATCTTGTGTTTGTTGTCTTTCCTGTTCCCTGTTTTCTCATGCTTGGATAAGGAAAAAGCGCTAACAATTCAAAAGCGTGATTGTTCAGTTTCTCTTTGAGAGTTGAGGCCAGTAACACGTTTCTGACACGGGAATTTCCCTCGGTTTCTGCAGAAGGACAAGAAGTTGAGTGCTTGATCGCTGAGATTTGTGTCCAATGGCAGCAAACCCAAACAACAATTCCGGCACGTCGTTTCTGCCGGAGATCGGGCCGGACGGCCTGGCTCGGGAATCTCCGGTCATCGCCTACACCGAGAAGGTCAGTAATTTTTTTTTCGGAGTTTCGCTTCACGTGTCTTTTGACGCTGAAATACTTGGTATCCTGCGATTTGGTGCGGTTGAAGTACGCGTTTTTACTTAATTTTTGTTGTTGTTGGTTTTTTGGCATCGGGTTCCAGGTAATTGAGGAAGAGCAGCTTCAGTTGAGGAAGTACGTTGACTTTTTTCTCCTCGTTTCAATTATTTGCTTAATGTTTGCTTGTGATGTAGTTCTTTTCATTTGGACTTTTGAGTTGTACCTTGACTGAAAATTTAGTGGCTTTTGAAAGTGTTTCTGTAGTTCAATCGGTGTATGTCTTATGTCTTCTCATTTGGTTGCTAATTCAACAATCTTGCTGATTTAGTTTGTTCTTTGACATTGCTTTGTCGTTGAGGAAAGGTCTTCGTTCTTGTTTCGTGGATTTATTTGCTAATCCAATGTGAGATCAAGAGGAGTTATACAGTAATTAGTTGGTGAAAGAGACAATTCTTTGATACTGCTGGCATATAAGTGATGCAAGACCTTCTCATGGACTTGGTAAAAATAGTTGATGTATTTATAGGCTTAGGAAGAATAAGACTTTCCGCATATTTGAGTAATCAGTAATTTATTGGAGACAAAGAAGAGGAAACTGCATGCAGCAGGAGGATGCAAGCAAATCACGCTAAACCCTGTCTGTCCAATACAAAATTTCATTGAGTTTAATTGTAGAAGAACATAAACTATCTGATCAACTGGTTTTCTAAGAATCTGCAAACAGAAATATTTGGTTGTAATTGTAGTTCCAGCCGTTTTTCCAGCCAACTTTATACCCCTCTCCTCCAAAGAATGAAGTATGTTCATACCTTCTTAAGTTCCTCCGACTCCTTTCACCCTGTTTCTAGATATGGTGAAATCACCCTCACTCTGTTATTGTCGAAAGTACCTACAATGGTAAATAGTGACTCGCCTGCTTCACCTCTTTCAATCTCATTATTCTTGTATTCTGAGTAGTGATGGAGAACCAAGATGTATTTATTTATTCTCCTTTTAATGTTTTAGATCAATTGTCTTCTTCTGAGGTTAGAAGACTATCTTCGCTTCTATTGTCCTTCCCTGTTTGTGAATCCTAGATTGAAAGATGTAGAATTTACTTACAGGTAAATGCCAGTGATTGATGACAACTACAGAACAAATTGTTCAGGAACTGGTTAGTTTCATTAGCTAGAGTTGTTTGGTGCTCTCGACGAATCACTTTATGGATTACGCCCTAGCGTTTCAGAGAATTGAGGATAAAAATGCTATATTGGTTCTGTGTTCTCCGGTTATGATGTGTAAGAGTAGTGTGGAAAAGTACACCTTTGGATACTTCCTCAGTCTTTCCATTTGAATTCAGATATCTGTATGATCGTATCGGGTGATTTCATGACTTGTTTCATTTGTCCATTCAGGTATATTGAAGAAAATTACTCCAAGATTCGCGATGTTGAACGAGAATTAGCAAATCTCACAATGGAAATGAAGCTTACATCTGGGCCAAAGAAAGCTGGTATGTCTGTTGTGTTTCTGCGTTATCAACTGTAAATATCATTCCAACAAGTCTACCCAGGTATCATTTCATTTTGTCCTGTATTCTATCAGCACTTGAACTCATGCGAAAGAAAATAGAAATGTCAACAGAAAGAATTCGTGTTGCTAAGCTGAAAGAAGAACAAGCCAAAAAGGTAGATGCTTTAATTTTGGCGTAAAGAAGTCTTTTCATTTTCTGATACTTCAACCGAAAGGAGGGGCATTGAACTTCATATTTTACACCTTGTCTCCTTTCTCAGTTACTTTTACTTTTAACAAATCTCTGTTAAATATTCTGCTGACCACTAGGCATGGGAAGCAGCTTCAAAAGCTGTGAAGGACGAGGAAGCTATTAAACAGAAGCTTTGTGAAGATCTAAATAATCTGGTAGATATAAGTTATCAGAGATTCCTGAACGGCTTTTTCCTTCTCTTTTTTTCTTTTCTTCTTTTGTTTTTGGCAGTTGGAATGTCTCAAACAATATTCTTTACAGGTTAAGGAAAGTAGTAATGCCCAGCTTTCGAGGCTGGAGGAATTGAAGCGCCGGCTAGAGGCTCTGAACCCAAGTAGATCGTCTACTTATGTTCCCTCCGTAAGATTCCTGTCAGCTTCCATGTAGGAATTTTGTAGGAGTTGTGTTTCTATCTCCCTAAGTTTTGTATTTTTTTCCTGATGACTTCTATACTTTGGGAGTGACATACAGCTACCGAATGAATTATGAGATAGCTTTACACCAGCATGATATCCTGTTGCACACCACTTCTCTGCAAAAAATTTGCGAATGAAAAAATAAAGGCAACAAAGTTTGTCCAAGTTATCTGGTGTATGGATAAGAATCTTTTTAGATGCAAAGCATCCTTCCTTCAATTTAATGTCTTCTAAACAACTTGATCATATGTAATCATGCTAATCCGGATTGCAATCTATTTTGAATTGTTTGATAGATTTCAGAGATGTATTAGTTAACTAGATTTTTAAGTTCCTTAATGTTGATATAGCAAATCACAGGTTGAGGAAAACTTCACTTTTTTCTTCAACGGGGAGTGCAACTTGGAATTTGACATACAATACAGAAATGGATGATTGGATGTCAATGGAGGGGATAATATATATTTTCTATATCAACATCAAGGAACTTAATCCACACATGTTGCTTCCTATTACATATAGATTGCTGAAGCAGAAATAAATGTTTGTTAATTTTTTAATATTCTTCTTTCCAGCAATTCGCCCTTTGATCATGTTCATCATTGTTTCATGAGTTATTGTAGGCATAGTAGCAGAAGTAACAATTTCTCAAACAGAACTTGGTAACTGTAAGACGATTTTACCTTATTATTATGAAAAGGAGAAAGGGTTCGATTCGCGAATATTCTTTTTTAGTTTGTTAGCTGACAAAATTATCCAAATTTTATTAATAAAATAATTTGTTCCGGAGTTACAGTCATTAAAGATAAATATCATATGTTAACTCATTATTTGACTTTATTGGTTAACTCATACAATTTCATTTAGAAAATGTTGCGTTCATAAATTAAATAACTATTCTAAAACATTCTCATGATTTCTGACAAATTTTAAGAGTCAATGGAAAAACAGTAACTCAGTCTGTTACATGTCCATGACTTGCTGGTGGATCCACTTCTTTTACCTCATCAAGAATTGAATCTATCATAGTTTATCTCGTTACCTAACTCTCTAATGAACTTACTGATGTTTGATAGTACATGATGCAGTTTGTGGGGAGACATCATGTACATTTTGAATTAAACTCATACCAATACTGGACCATCATGTTATCTTGAGAAACTTTATGAACCTTAGCTTGTTACCATGTTTAGGATGGGAATCAAAGGCCAGCACAGGCTAGCACAATCCAAGATTCTTCTGCAGTTCCAAGTACACCAGAACCAGACGGTGGAACAGTGGGAAGTATAGTTACAGAGGACAATGCTAGGAACTCTCCTGTTAAAGGCCAAAACCAACATCCTTCTACTGATGGGGACGGAATATGGAAGAAGAAAAATACTACATATATTCATGGAAAAGTACGTGGAATAGGAGCAGTATCTAAGGTTCGAGCTCCTGCAGCACCTGGTTGGACTGGGGCTGGCTTTGATGTGGACGGTAGAGGTTGAAACCAGCACTCTGAGAATATCTTCGTCCTGGTAAAACTACCGCTCTAGAGATTTACCGTCTTTCAAACAGTTGTCTTGCTATGCGATTTATTCATTATTTTATGAGCCAGATTCTTATCTACTATCATCTGAGCTCACCAGGTCGTTTGAACTTTGTCAAATATCTATAATGAAAAGAGAATTACTTATTGTGTTGGCTGCATGAGCTTTCTCTGTATTACCATTACTTGGTCTAAACATTGTGTCATACACCAACACCTTATGGAAAATTTCAAGATCTTCACTGTGAAGATCACATTTTCTTCCATTCACCAATATGGCTGAACATTGCAAGAACAAACTATTTCAACACTCCTGTATACTCTATGGCAAAGAGATTTATTACAATTGAGGCACTTCTGCAGGAGTTAGATGGCATATTAAAAAGCGATCATCGGCTAGCCCTGTTTGCAAATTGAATACCTTCTGCCAATCACATGGTTTCTTGTTCTTGCTATGAATTCTATATATGTTGATTTGATGCTGTGAAATTTATCCACATTGGCAGTACCTTCTTGGCATATATCATTTCAAGGTGGTGATCTTGTCTTCTCACTGGAGTAAGGTATTGGTTTCTCAATTAATTCTTCACCCGTCAAGACTTTTGAACCTTTCATGCAAATAAATGCATTGCTTGCTCTTCAAATTGTACGCCACGCAGTCCTGAGTTGTACCTCCTATCATCTTCAACCTGCCAAAGAATGGAAACTGGGGAACCCAGGGATTGGAGTCCTTAATCCTTGTAATTGCCCTATTCTGCAACCCCTTTTTCTGCATTTTGACAGAACTGTAGCAGGTAAAAAATATCGGACTTAAATTCCCACTATGCACTTCACCAACTTCTTTCAGCAGTCCAACTCCCACAAAATGATAGCCTTGCCCAAGAGAGGGCGACAGTATCATTAAATTTGGGTCGTCCGATCAGACGTTTTCCTGGATATCCATCATTAATCTTGACCTATTGCCATTTGATGGTTTTTGATCAAACAGTATACCACCATGTGCCCAAATTCATTGCTTGACATCTACACATGCATTTGCTTTTTGTTTCCATTCCCATCCATCATTATTATAGGTGAATTAGCGCAGAAAACAGATTAAGAGAGTAGTGGAAGAGTTTTTCTCAATTAAATAAGTGATAATTTGCAGGGAAAATTGAAATTTCCATCAATATTAAAATTCCGGAATGTTTAACAAGGAGTGAATTGGGTTTTTTATTGCAAATTCTTTTAATTTTTGGTTTCATTTAACGTATATGTGTATATAATATTTTTTTGAAAATAAAAAAATTAAAAAAAAAAGACCATTCTTCCCTTATATGCTTCAAATTTTCACCTTAAAAAAAAGACCATTTTTTCCTTTTAATGTTTTAGAAGCTAAAGCGACTTTTCCAAACACTAAAATACTGCATTTTTAAGTTAAAAGGCTTCATTCAACTTAAGTCAATCTGATCTGAGTTCAAAATTTTAAAATATTTATGATGAAGTTTAACATCTTTTATCTATTTGAAGAGATCTGTTGAAAAATTAAAAACTATATCTTAAAAAACCAGACCATATGATCAATTGAATTTGATTAATGTTCATTTCAAACTAAATAATAAATTAAATAAAAGTCAATCTAAGTTCAAATTTAATAAGCAATCCAAAATAAATTCAAACAATATCTTATAAAATACAACCATCCAAAAAGGAAAAAAGGAAAAAGAAATTGTTTTACAACCCCCAACAAGAGGGTAAGTGCACTACTGTTCTCGAGATAATTAGCATTGAACTGCAGCGGAATCAAAACCATCAGTGGCATGAATGAGATGTGGGTGGTGGGTATGAGTGAACACTGATACTCTCACCCTCTAAATATTTCTGCTACTTCTCCACACGTATTTGTGTCCAATTTTTTTTAAAATTTGGTATAATTATATTTAAATTCATTATGACTTAAAAAATTACATTTAATATAATTAATATTTGTTTCCCAATCAATAATAAATTAATTAAGGTTAAATATATAGAAAGTTCCCATAACGTTTGTTTTTCTTCCATGTGGGTTTGTTCATATTAACATTATAACATATATATATCTTCAGTTTGTTTCAGTCGGGGTTAACTATAGTTCCAATCAATTTTTTTTTTGTTAATATCTATAAATTTAGTGAATTTTTTACTAACGAAAGATGAATTTGTTAAACAAAAATAAATGCCAGGAACACTAAAAATCCCTACATCACGAAAGAACTATATATAATTATATCAAATTTTTAAAAAATTAATGTAATTATCCTTTATAATTATTATTTAAAGAAAAACAAACAAACACGGTCTTCTTCTTGTTATCAACTTTGAGGAAATCTTTGATATATGTTTATTCAATATATTCTCATGCACTGACACCTATTACCAGCAGGGGGTGGGGGTGGGGGGCATTATATGTATATTGTATCTCTCTATCTATATATGTATATGTTAATGATAATATATACTATTAGTATTGTGGTAAAATAGTGCAGTTGTGTCTGGTGGGCTTATCTGCAATTTGAAAATGGGGAAGAGCATTTCCCTCTTTCCTGAATGCAAACCCAAAATTCAAATCGGAGAAATGTCCAACGGCTCTGAAATCAGGGCGCTGTATTACGTTAATACTTTATTTTAAGGATCATATATGTGAATATTCTGTCAGATTGTGCCTCGATTTTTACCTACACATTATGTAAGAAGTTTTACTCAGATTATAGCATTACTTTTTTCTCTTATGGATCATCTTAATTTTCTATTAGATTATTGTTAAGATATTACTTATTAAATAATTTTTTTCTCTCCCAATTTAAATTTTTAAATAAAGTGGTAAATTATATAATTTCGGAATCAAGTCAAAGAAGAGGTTTCAGAATAGAATCTTGTTGCTCATTTATAAAAGAAATGTTTATACATGCACAGAGTTAGCACGTGGGGAGACATGTTAAAATATTATATATTAGGGTAAATTGCATCGACACCCCCTTAAATTCAAGCCTACTTTTATAAACTAACACCCCTACTCTTTATGAAATTACACACTACAAGAAATATAATATTTAATAATGGTTAATTATAAATAGCTGTAGCAAACAGTTATTGATCACAACAATATAGTGGCTGTTGGTCGTGGTTTTTATCAGGGTGGCTAAAATATATATTTTGTCATGATTAAAAGTCATGGCCAATATTTTTACTGTAACTCTTAGCTGTAGCAAATAATTTTTTTATGGGGGAAAAGCGAGTTTTTTGCACCTACTGTATTTAACCATGATTTAATAGTTATTTACCATAATATTTAGCCATAATCATTAATATTGTATCCAATAGTAATTTTTTTTTAGTGACAGGTGTACCCTTTGAAGTGGTGTTAGTGCAATTTACCTAGAGGGTGTTTGTATAAAGTTTTAGATGTATACTTGTAATTACAACTGTAGTTTCAAATAATGTACTTATAATATTGCAAATAGGTATTTGCATAATTAGATTTAACATTTGATAGTGTTAAGATATTATATATAAAGAGTTTTAATTTTTAAAGAAGGTAATTGATTAACAATTACGATATTATTTTATGTGTGATTGTACGGATCTTCTCTCCCATATACACTACAAAAAAAAAAAAAAAAAGGTGGGATTTGTTGTGGGTTTATGAACGATTGTTTTTTATTTGGAACTATTTTAAATTGACAAAATTAATTTGAACCGGATTTTGGAATGGTTCATCTTCCATCATTATACACAGCGTTACAAATATTTAGAAATAGTTAATGAAGGATTGGAAGGGACACTATAACACATTGTTGGTGACCGTTCCAAATATTGATTTTGTGTAAAAAAATATTATTTTTTGAAATGGGTTGGATGACATTTGGATTCTTGGAACGGTCTTTGTAATACTCATGCCTAAATTTTGAAACTGTATTTATTTGTATTGATGATATATTTAGGAACGATTATTGAAACAACTTATTAATTTGTCAATCTTTGCAATAGTATTAGGCATGGTAAAATTTTTGTTTGGAACAGTTTCCTGTAACCATTTTAAGAACGGTCAATCTTATTTAAAAACACGTATTTAAAATTGTTTTAGTAACGGTATTATGAACAGTCAATCTTATTTAAGAATAAGTGTTCAAAACTGTTTTAGTAATGATATTAGGAACGATCAATCTTATTTAGAAATATATTTTTAGAATTATTTTAGCAATGGTATTAGGAACGGTTATTTATTTAGATTTGTAATATTTTCTTTACAATTATTAAAATCGTTCCTAATTTTTTATTTTATAATAATTTTTATATATTATTTAATTTATATATTTAATAAAGTTTAATAAAAAATATAATTTATATATTTTAAAATATTATAATAAATAATTTAATTAATTAATTATATTTATGAATTTAATTGATTGAATAAATATGAAATAATAGAATGTAATAAACATTATGAAATATGAAAAATTAGGAAAAAATATTATTATAATATAAAATATTATTCAATTACAAAATTAAAAAAAAATTAATACATAATCTAAACCCTTCTCAACAGCCCATATCATCACATCATCGTTCGGTGGCACGAAGTTTGTCGGAGGCTATGTTGGAGCGGTAGAAGCGGTCGACTATGATAGCAGCAGTGGAAGAGCTGGCGTGCAGTTCCTTCATCATAGTCATCATATCGACCATCACCGTTTCGGGCAATTGATACTTTAATTTTCATAGGATTTTTTTTAACAATTCTATTATCACAGGGGGTTCCTGAATTTTTTTCATTATATTAGATATAAGTGATTGGATAGGAATAAATAAAAAAAAACTAAAATTAATAAAATAAATTAATTTAAATGTGTATGAATTAGAAATTACTAATAAAAAATGCTTTTTTGTTTAAAACATAATAAATATAATTAAAGATATTTTAGTAACCCATATTTTGCCAACCAAAATAATTACATCGTAAAAGATTCTCTCTCAATAAATAGTATAGATACAAAGAGTAGTGTGTATTTTGTTGGTTTGTGTGGTAATTATTGCTTGTCCGTAAGAAAATATGGCATTTGAGTTGATGTATTGTTCAAAATTTGAATTGTATTATCATCATCAACTATAATTTTTTATATTAGTCCAATACTGATATCAGAGTCAAAATCATAAATTTGATTTTCAAGAAAAACATAAAAAAATTGTTACTGATCGACACGACAATAATTATTTTCATAATGGATTCACAGATAGAAAGTATTAAGTTATTATAAAATTTAAAATTCACCATTATACATTACCAGCTAAAACACTTGCAACAAATAGTAAAAGTTACACGAAAACTTACACCTGAACTGATAATATTATTATTTACACTACCTTAATTACATCAAAATCTAGAGAAAGAAGTTAAAAAGATAAGCCGTGGTAAGCAAACTGGAATCCTGTACCCCGTAATAAAACTCGAAGAAAAGTAGAAAAAGGCGAAATTACCCATGTGTGTCTGTGTCCCCTCTAATTCCACACCGTTTTTACTTTATACAAGTCTAGTGATCTTCCACATGAGATCCCATTAAAAACCAACCAATGGCATCAGATCACGTGAAGCTCCCACGTGATACTTGTCAGTCTCTGTCCGTTCATCCGCCGTACGCCCACCCACCGTCGCCACCGTTTCACGAACTAACGACTCCAGAATTTCAGTTTCGAGCTCGCAGACTATGTTCTCCCATTCTTCCTCAAAGAACCCGTTTAATTGCGACTTGCGCAGATCTTTATCTATTAGAGAATCAATGTCTTCAAGAACCTGACAGTTGGACGCTGGAAAGCTGTCTATTTTCTTACACAGTTCGTCAACCAACGGGAAATGCTCGACCCTTGTAATGGGAGGAATCGGCAGCCTTAAATTCAAGTGGGGTCTTAAAATTTCAGACAAAAGTTCGTTTACTAGCTGAAAAATGAGCTTTCTGTTGCAACGACGACTTAAAATGGTGCTGCAGCCACCGCCAGTGGCGGAGGTTGTGGTGCTGCTGCTGCTGGGGTGAGAGAGTTCGAGATGATGGAAGATTGAGGGGTCAATGGGGTGTGAAGAAGTGTGCCATTTGACTAACGTTGATGGAGTGCTGACATTGTTGATGATGCCAGCGAGGTTGAGGATTCTTTGGATGTAACTTCCGTACTCCGCCGCGGTGCGGCCGGGGGGAGCGGTGGCGCAACCGTTAGTGCTGTCTGGTAGGACGTTTTCTGGGACACTGAATATTTTATCTGGGTGTAGCTGCAGCTGCTTGTACGAATGGCTCGTTTTACTAGATAACTGTGTGCTCCTTTTCGATGAAAGAGCATCTGATACCTGAGGGTGCATTATAACCAACGCAAAAACAAATAAAGTGAATAAATGAATTTTGACAGGGAAAAAAAGAAGGAACAAAATGAAATTATGCGACAATGACATTAGAATTGGATTTTTCTATCATGCCCACATTCATAATAATACTTGCAAAAACGAAAAGATACTAATCTACATGAGCTTAAATTTCTTTTTTGAATTAAAATTACCTGTTTTTGAGGTAATTTTGTGGGAGGAGGAGAAGGGTCTTTCTTGACATGCAATATGTTGAGAATATCAGTTGATAATGGAGTTTTCTTGGGCTTCTTGTCTGCCAAGCTCGTTGCTGGTGAAAGAACAAACGGCTCCTCTTTCTTGTTTCTGATGGCATAATCAGAAGCCTGAGGGGGTAATTTCTTGAGATGTGATGAACTACGTTTTCCATTATTTCCTCCAACTTTCTTGCTATCCTTCTGCTGCTGCTGCTGCTCTTGCAATGGAATGATCGGTTGAGGCTTAGGCTTTGTAATGCCCTGTGCTTGCTGATGAGCATCAGAAGATGATGAAATTCTTGGACTATTGGTGCCTGAGTTTATGATTAGTGGTTTGTTCTTGTTGGGGTCCAAGAATCTGAGCCTTGGGGAACAAGATGGTGTAACTGATTGTTTTCCATCAGGGTTAGTTTCTTCCTCAAATCTTGACAAATTCTTGGAGTTTTTCTTTATGGGCTTGAGAAGAATGAGGTTCTCATCTCTTCTAGTACTAATTTGTTCTCTATTTCTGCCGGTGTTGGTGATGTCGAGCCCCACTCTTCTGCTTACGCTTTCTTTAACTTGCTTCACAATTTGCTTAGCATAATGGCCTGGACTTCTATTCTCATCTTGCAGCTGTACCCTGGAAAATCTTCCCCTTCGCCCCACCATTTTGTCGGAGTGTGCAGATTCTTCAATTATGTTCTCCTTGTTTATTTGGAGAGAGAGCCTGTGATACTCAACGTCAGACCTTCTGGCTGATGATATTCTTGGTGTTTCGGGTAAGGACCGGGCCCCGACGCTGATATCATCATCAGAAAAGTTTCTGCTTGATCTGTTCTGAAGAAGATTTCTCTCTTTTTTGGGGGGATTTCGGAGCAAATGGGACCTGGAATTTGAGGAGGAAAATGAAGGGGAGCTACACTCCGGGAGTACATCCAGGCCCATGAGCCTGGCTACTAGACTTGGAGTCTTTGCTCCAGGGGAATTACTGCTGCATTCTGAAGAAAAATCATCTGTTCTTGATCTTGATGCAGAAGTGGAGACTCTTGGTGATGATACCATCGTTTTGCTTGTTTTGATTTGAATGCCAACCTGAACAGATTTCCAAAAACTTGAGCCCAATATTCGATACCCAAATCATCATAATCCTTACTAGCTTTTCCAACTCAAGAAATTAAACTCCCGTCTGTCTTTTTTTTCCCTACTCCCATCTTTATGCTTTAATTGGAAAAGGACAATGTCAAATATAATAAGATGAGAAAAAAACATGGCCATTAATTACTCACCGGGAAATTTAAATTTTCTTCATCTTTCATGGCTGATGACATTGAAGCAGCATTCATGGTGGATAGCTGCTCCAGCTCCAAGCTGTTTCTTGGTGCCTCTACTCCTGCATGGAGGAGGGAAATTCAATAATCGACTCAGAATTTATACAGAAAATTAAAGAAATCTGCATGTGTATAATTTGTGTGTGAAAATGGTACCTTTAGATGTAGTGACATGTTCTTGAAGAGGACTTTCAGGAGGGAAATCAGACTTGTGCTGCTGATTCAAAGGAAAATGATGCAAATCAAACAGCTGGAAAACAGCACACATGCAGCCAGCTGAAGTGGCCGCTGCGTCTCCCGTTAATTCTCCAGACACTTTCCCTTTCCTGGTGGAGGACCTCCCACTTCCACCACCACCTCCGCCGCCGCCAATCCAGTATAGCCACTCCCTGCCCATACCCACTTTCCAACTCCTACCACACTACTTTTTCAAGAAAGAATCTGAACTACTAAGGAAGAAATATCAAGGCGAAAATGACACACTGGTACTTGTTTACAAGAAAGCTGCTGCTGCTGCTAGAAATGCTTAATTAGGAAGCTTGCAGGAACCCCATTTTTTGATTTGTGGATGACAAAATGTAAAGAAAACTTAAAAGCTCATTACACACACACTACACACTCTACAGAGAGAGAGAGAGAGAGAGTCTGCGGTGGTGCCTGCTTATCTAACAGTTTATTATCACTCACTCCCAAGCATTACCAGAGCAGAGTAGCAGCAGAGAACCAATTCTCTCTCTGCCTGTGCCTCTGTGTTGCTCTTGGGAATTGGAAGGATGACGAAATGACAACGCTCTTTTTATAGTATAAAAATATAGCATGTTACAGCAATGGCAATGACGATGTGTGTGTGTGTGTGTGTCTGTCCCATCTCCCTCCACACCTTTTAAATTTTGAGGCTGGTTTATTGGGGATCTGCAATATTATTGAAACTGTAGTTATAAATATTTTTTTATTATTTGAATAATTAAAAATATTTTTTTAAAAATTAACAGTCGTTTAGTATATATTTTTTTATAATGGACTATCATATTTATTAAATAATAATAAATTTTAAAAAAATATTTATAATTTTTTAAATAATGAGAAACATTTATAATTATAATAAATTTTAAAATAATACATTATAATTTAACCTTATTGTAATTGTAATGTGACCTCTCTTCAGTTATTAAGTTGTTTAGAATATTTTATGAGATATTCAGTAAAATTTTAGAGTAATAAACTTACAAAATATTATAACTCAAAAGCTCCGTTAGCTTCTTTCATGTAGCACCTCTTTAATCTATTTTTAAAATTCTAACAAGCTATTAATTTGTATTAATTTAAAAAATAATCATTAATAACACTCTTCACAACAAAAAAAAAAAAATATAAAATTACACATGATTAAAAATAAAATAATCGTAACAAATAGTCATTGACCACGACGATGCAATTATTGTTGGCGTAATATCTAGCTAAGTATGAGGGTGGCGAAAACATTTGACACGGCAAATAACTTTTTTCTTGATGAAAAGTCTATATTTTGCATCTATTTTATTTAGCCATGGTCAATAAAATTATTTGTCATAGTTTTTAGTTCATAACTATTAAAATTGTAGCTAATAATTATTTTTTTTTCAAGTGCTTGGATAAGGCTACAATTAATTAAAATTAGGTTCAAAATAAATTTAAATTAACAAAAAGTATCAACTTAGACACGTTGTTGATGTAGATATGCGTGCTCAGCTCATCGATGCCTCCCACGTTGAGATGGACCAAAATTGAAGCCAAACATCCCTTTGACGGTACATTTTCATTCACATCGATTAATACATGTAGAAAAGTCTTTTATATTTCTCATAAACATCCCATTTACCTGAAACAATCTTCACCATGCTGAATATACATTTGCAGCCACTATTGAGCTTTGAAAGACGGATAATTAGGAATGATAATGGACCGGATTTTATTGGATTCAAGATTCGTTCGTGTTTAACTGTAACAACTGTGCATCACTTGCATTTGAACCCACCCCGCCTCTACTTGGATCCAAAACCCGTTCCACCCCATCTCCAACCTGCTTATATACATCCCTCCCAGGCTTTGAATCATCAAAGTATCTATCTCCAACATCCAAACCAATAATTTGATTCCTGCTCTGTCTATTCCATTTGTCATGTCCGTAGAACAAATTTACTTAAAAGAAATAAAAATTGTGCAAGACCCAAGAATCCACAGGTGAGGGTTAAAGTTTAATATTACGAGGTATGCCTGATTCCAACTTGAAAAAATCTCAGTTGTTTAAGTAGCAGTAGCAGTGGCAGTGACCACCACTTTTGTGTCGGTATGGGGCGTCCGTCTGGATGCCCCCAGTCCCACTCCCACTCCCACTATCATTCACAATTTCTCTGGGACCACTGTTCATTTTTTTTCTTTTCTTCTCACTTTAATATCAACATTATCTTTTTTATTTAGATAATTATTTGAAAATATATGTAAGAAAATTTGGTGTTAGATCGATTATTTATTAATTAATTATACTTAAGTAAGATAGTTTAATATATATATAAATTTTAAAATAGATTTTCTTTTTTTCAGTTGGATTTTTTTATCCAGCTTTTTTTTATATTTGGTTCATGATAGTGTTTGCATCCTGAGTTTTTCTTAAATATTTAGTTCGTGCAAATATAATAATATACTAACGGTTGAATTACTGTGAATGCGTATGTATAATTTTTTTTTCTTATACTTATTTAATTAAATAAAAAAAATTAAAATAATAACTTATAGAAGTATTAAAATATTTTAGCTTTAAATATGCAGTAAGAAAACAAAAGTGAGTTAGTAAAGAGATTGTTATTTCAGATAATTACCTCCAATTTTAGTCTAATCATGCGTAAATTCTCTGTGTTTTGAAAAATTATATGTAATGCCTTCGAGGTTTTGCTTCCATCTAACAATCATGTCCCTTTATTAGTCAAAATTAACTGAATTTGATGATTTTAACAAAACAACTGAATGAAAATTGATATTTATCGATTGACTTATTACTGACTCATTGCAAATCAAATAATTTTTTTCAAACTAAACTACCTTTATAACAGTAAAATACACCTCCTCGCATGCATTAACGTGTGAAGATGTAAGAGGGAATTGAAAGAAATAGTCAACTCAGTCAAAAAAAAAATTAATAAAAATTTAAAATATAAATAAAATTATAATTCATAAGTCTATAAGTGCATTTTAATTAATTGATTATAGAAAAAATAGATAAAAATTTAAAGAAGACTAACGGATTAGTTTAGTTATATTAATAATTTTTAAAATAATAAAGAATATATATGATTATGTTAAATTTTAAAAAAGTTGATTGTAATTTAGGGGGAAAAAGAAAAGGCACAAAGGGCACTATTGGGCGATTTGTGAGCATTATCTGCTTTGATGATTGTACGTGGTCCGTACATTGTTTAGTGCTTTGATTGGGAGTAGCATAAAACGGTGTAACATCAGAACCGCAAACAGAAAAAGGACTTCGTTTCCTTTGTCCCAATCTACCACTCGTCTTCGTTTTTATGATTTTCAAATTGGGAAAAAATGCAATTTAAACCTCTGATATGATAAATAAGTAAAAAAAAAAATTATAAAAAATAAAATGATAAATTATTTGTTTTTAAAAAATGAAGCAAATTACCTTCTATCAAAATCATTAATAAGTGGATAATCTGCTAATTCTTTTTTAATAAGAGTTTATATGCTCATTTCATATATCACAAAAGGTAAATTGCATTTAATCCTTTTCAAACTACATCAAATCCAAATTGTCAAAGAACATTAGAAAGCGTTGAGTTCCAATTATGGCAATCGACGTATTTTTGGTTCCTATAAATTGAGTTATTACGTAGTTGGGTGTTTGAGATATATGTATGTCGGTGTATTTTATTCATATTTTGTTGGTGGACGAACGGGAGAAAAATAATTGAAAAAAATATATTACTTAAATACATATATATATATATATATATTAAATTTAACTGTGTAATTTTCTTGATTAAAATGTTACAATAACTGAAGGATATTAAGTGAAGCGTAATTGTAATCAAATCTATTGATGTGCACTGTAGTCGTAGGAGCACTTGAGAACTCGATAATCATTTCAGGGACTGACCTATAAAATAAGGATCAATATTTTTCAATGTTTAAGTTAGTAAAAAATTTGATAAGGATTAAAGCAAGAATATAGGAAAAACAATTGAGAAGCAGTAGGTTAAATGAATAAATTGATGAAAGACATGTGGAATGCTATGAAAATAAAAGATTTGATAGGTTTGGGAGCTAAATGGATTGAGTAAGTAAAGTGAAGTGAAGTTATGAAGCTCCATTACCTCCTTTAATTTACCTAGATGAGATAATTGGGGGGTTGATTGAGCATTTTTTTTGCATTTTTGAAAAAATTGGGGAAGTCTATTTTCATGAAATTATATTAGTCCAACTCTATGCTATATATATCATCTATGTTTCATGCAAGCAAAAATCGGAATTACCATCAATAGCAAAATCACGTATTAAGACAGAAATCTGTTATTATGTGATGAGGGCGCTTGTATATTATGTGATGAGGATGCTTGTATATTATGTGATGAGGTTGCAATGGAGACACATACTCATCTATTCTTTTGATGCCGTTATGCCATAAGCTGCCTGACAGCGATGCGACAGATTGTTTGATTTGAATGGCTAATAGAGAGTGGTCACGGGACGTTGAGTGAGCTGCAAGGAAATGGAGAGGAAAACATATGATTAACTTGACTTATCGTGCACTCTTGGCTACTTGCATTTACCACATTTGGAGGGAACGAAATTTGAGACGCTTTGAGCATACAGAGCGACCATCGAATATAATAGCCACCATTATTGTGGAAGATATTAGACAGAGGATTATCAATGTTAATTTATCTCGTTCTGTTAGTTCATATGCGTTATATAGATTATGGTGTATCATTTGGCCTATCGAGGGAGAAAACACCAGTTGAGTTTTCTTGTACTGTACGATCTTATTTTATAAATAAAATTTACATTTTACCCAAAAAAAATTATTAATTATTACCTAAACTATGTCCAACTAACTGATCTTCTTCCATTAAACAAAATTATTCACTAGAAAAAGCAAAAATAATTAAGTTTATAATATATTGGAAATGATTATATTGACGAAAATCAATTTGGACCAGACATAGAATTGATATATTTCAAGAAACTTTAGAATCCATCCCACAAAAAGAAAAAATAAAAAATTCATAATAAGCTGAAAAAACATCTCAAAATCATTTTTTTCTACTAAAAAGGGCCAATTCAATTTGTGCGGTTAAGACCTCATGAATATAAAATTGTGTTAGAATTTGACCTGTATGTGGGCGTTAGTCAATTTTATGATAATTATTTATTTACCGTAAAAGTAAATAATTTTGGAATTATTACTTTTATCATAAAAATAATAGCATATGTTAATCATTATTGATATGTTGACTTGTATATTTATTGACAGAAAAAATTTATAATTTATTTATTTATTTTTTTTTTAAAAAAAAATCTTTTATTTTTCCTCAGCCAAAGACCCAATTTTCGTGGTGGGTATAATTGTATTGAGGTTTGGGGGTATGAATTGCAGGATAATGACCCCATGAAAAGCCTACAATTATTAAAATGGTTACACAAACAAATTGTAAAGGTCCGAATCTCACGGTGCTCTATGTCAGTCCTATCACAAGCCCCTTTTTGCAAAATAGGGTACATTATCATTGTGCTCAGACCCTAATATTCAATCAATTTCAGATTTTATTTATTAGTCATTTGAACTTTTAGTTTTCCTTTCCCTTTCTTCTTATTATTTTTTTTCTTTTATAAATTTGAAATTGAATATTTTTATTTTTCAAAAGAATAAAAACTAATTCCCCAATTTTCGTCTTAGAATTTCAACCCATGACATATATTTCACAAGTGCTACCGATAAGTTATTTAAAAAGGGTGTGTGTGTGTGTGTGAGAGAGAGAGAGAGAGAGGAGAGTGTGTGAGCTAATGAATTGAGGATATTTTTGTCTCATAACATATTAATTCAATATAATTTATAAGATTTTATAAAAAAATTAGAAAAATTAATTTTTTTGTAAAAAGTTTATAAGATTCAAAATATCTTATTTTGAAATCTTATAAGTTCTTTAAAAATAAAAATAGTCAAATAAATATTTAAAACTTATAAGCTCTAAAACAACTTATAAGTTGAAGATTTAGGTCTCTTAATTCAATTTTCTTGAAATCGAACTATTTATTTCTAATTGTGCACTAGACAAAATATGATTTTTTGTTACAATTAATTACTATAGTCAAACGAAAAAAATCATTGCAAATACCAATCAACCACAACTCCACATTGGCCTAGCCGTTGATTCTACAAGTGAGCCCACAACATTAGCTTCGGCTTAAACCATTACAAATATTTTGATCATAACTAATAAAAAATCATTGCAAATACTGATTAATCGTAGTAAAAATTTAAATTTTCATATTACTTTATTTAACGTGGTTAATAATATTAATTTATCATAGTGTTTAAGTTGTGAATATAATATGCAAAATTTGAAATAAAAAACCCAATCTAAAATGTTTCATGATTTTTGTTGCATGAATAAGACAGTTGACGAGGTACTATACGATGGTCTGGATTCATGAACAGTCCAAGTTGCATTAGTTTCTATTGAAGACATGTATTTTTTCCATTGTAAATTTATGATAAAATATCATTTTTGTTTTTTTGGTGATAATACAAGTCTAAACGTTTGAATGTAAATTGTAATTTTAGTCCTGCAATTAAAGAAGTATGGTATTTTTTATCCTGTCTGAATCGATTTTTGCAATTTAGACTTTAGTCTTTTTGGTAGAAAATTTGCATGTGACTTGCACATAACCCAATTAAATTTTAATTTTTGTCCTGCATATTAATTCGTGCAGGATAAAAATATCATCTCTTATAAATTACAGGACTAAAATTGTCAATGCCTCCTAAGTTACAAGACTAAAATTATAATTTAATTGGATCCTACGCAAGTCACATGCAATTTTCAAACCAATTATAACAAAATTTAAAATTACAAAACTACACTATCAAAATCAATTCATGCAGGACCAAAAATATATGTCACCTCTATATATTACAAGACTAAAATTACAATTTTTGGAAACCTTTGGCAGCTTGCTACTGTTTGCTGCCTACCCTCCTCCTAAGTTATTTTGTAGGACAATAAAATATTTCAAAACAAACAACGTTTGAATTTTTGATCCCGAAGGATACTACTTACAACCCTAGTGCTATATACTTAATAAAAAAAAAAAAAACAACCCTAGTGCTATATATTTTGTAATTTCTAGCTATCTATGGTTTATATAAAGTATTTCGTAACGAACAACGTTCTATGTATTTTATTTACATCCTATATATTTTATTAAATAAGGGACCATAATTTTCATCATTTTAGCCAAATTTGAAGAATAGTTTAACTCTTAAAATTGCAACACAAGATTTATGTTTAACTGATGTAATTATGTAGTTCGGTTACTAGTAATATTGCATACCTCATTCGATGTGATTTTATTGTAATATCAGTTTATTGTAATGTGAGGTTATTGATCGAATAATGTATTGCTTATTTTTTTGATATTTATTTAATTATGTAGTCATCATTTTTATTCAAAACAAGTCCGATAAAAATAATAATACGTTAACTCCAATTTTCCCTTTTTTCAGGAAATTTTAGTTGAGATAGCATGTGCTCAGCTCAGCCATCAACTCAAATCTAAATCCGGACCTCCTCTTTTTAGGAAAACTAATTTTAGTTAAGATCGTATATGCTCAGTCAACATAGATCTAAATCAATCAAGTGAAAAGTATATCATGTAATTGGCATATATAATTCAAATAAAATAATCGTTCACAAGGCAGCCATAATTTTATGAATAATGTGATTCATTCTACCCTACCAAAATTTATCATTTTCTGAATTACAGTCTACATTTGAAGCTGCGAAATTAAGTAGTGTTAGGCAACCAATCTCTGTAATAACATGAATCTGTCCACAAGTTGTTTCCAACACACAGATATGGAAGGCATATATAAATTAACATATTCCGCTGGTACTGCATTTTATTTATTAATATATATGGACTATCTGTACCAAATTAATAATAATAATAATTACTATATGAAACTTTTGTGTAAGAAAAAGACATCAAGAGGCATTTCTCGTGGTTGGTAGGCCGATAAACAATTCAGTGACCACCTCTGAGCTCTGTGTACTTTGGCTGCAACTCCCAATTACTTTCCCTTTTTCATGCCTTTGCTTCAAACCCATCTGCACACCATTTTCACAATATATCAGAGGGAGTCTGTAGGTATATTATTGGAGTAGGAAGTCTGATTCAACCACTTGCCCCAGCCAACCCACATTCTTGACAAAATTGAAATTATGGTCCCAAAGTTTGTTTAGGATGATTTGTAATATTAATTCCATACTTTTTAAATAATTAATATTAGTCTAATTGATTAGAAAAATATTACAAAATTAGTCACACTGTTGCAATATTAGTCCCACGTTGTATGAGAACGTCGCAAAATTAGTTCAAGACATTGCAATTCTTTTTTATGGTGGGGACTAATTTGTTAATTTTTTTTTAAAATGTAGGACTAATATTAGTTATTTTAGAAGATGTGGAACTATATTGCAAACCACCACATACTTTGAGATAAAATTGCAACTTTCTCCATATTCTTTTCTTTGTTTTTCCTGCACATTTCACAATCTATCAAAAACAATTTCTTGACAATGTCTCCCCGTTAATCACTACAAAATAAAATTGGATAGTTCCCTATATTGTAAATGAATACTATGTGCTATCCACTATAGTTAAACAAACGAGTGGCAAATCGAAATATTGAACATACACAACTATTGTGGTCTTAGTTATAATTAACTAAAGTATATATTTGTTATAGTTCGTAGCTACGTCTAAAGCATTTGTGATGGTTTTTAATTATAACTAGTTTTTTGGTTTCATTTGTTGAAACAACGGCTAATTATGTTTAATTATTCGTCCACATAAGGTCATATGTCTTGCAGTGAATCTTGGATGATAGTTTTATATTTTTCCTGGAATGCTCGCTACTAGTTATGTCCCGGAAGTTAAATGCTCTAAGGTGAGAACAAATGTATTGTAAGAACCAACAGGATATGTCTCATCGTTATGACTAATCATTTGAACAAGACTTCAAGTAGATACGATGTAGAAGAATGTCAAGCTAGTTCGACATATTAAGCTTTTCCAAAGAAAAGGAAGCCTGAATTTAAATTTTACCTTTTCACATAGTCTTTCATTTTCTTCTAACAGACGCTTCTCCTGAAATTGTGATAGAAATTCAGGTAACAGAAATTTCGTAAACAGTATATAAATCAGTGATCAGTCAATAGTTTGATCGCACCTTTGCTTGTAATTTTGTTATTTCCTCCTTGTAAAGTTGAGCCTGGAATATAAATAAGAAAATATTAGATTTCAATTCAGTTTCAAAAATCTGTATAGTATATATGTGGGAAAATAACACTTTTCCGTCATGCACCCTAGGGCCTTAACACTTTTGGCCTTCTCATACACTTAACGGTCACATGGCATTTTTCGATAAATATCCAACATGAATGTGTCATGAGACCAAAATTGTTATAAGGTGGAAGATCCCAAATTACAGAACAAAAAGTATTATTTTCTATATGTAAGCCTGGTATAGTTAGCTTCATCAAACTTAACATTTGAATTAAATACGGTTTGCTAGAAATCTTATACATCTCAAGACTGCCAAGAGTAGTTACATCATAAGTAACCTTGTAATGATCATCATATTAATCATCAAAATTTAAGGAAACTGAAGTTTATCCTCAAGGATCAAACAGTAGGTAGAAAGATCATATATATACGTACCTTTCTCGACCTTATGTTGTTTAAGCTTCTTTCGAGCTGATTGTCAATTTCTTGAAGCTCCTCCAACGAACACGAGCCCAGATTATGCCCTAAAAGCTTTCTGATCATACGCCCAAAATTCATTTCATAAGTTACAATATTGCTCCACTTAGGAAAACTTTGAAACTATGTGCATTATGCGTATTTAAAAGGATAAGTAAGACTAATTAAGAACCGGTGGCAATTCTCTAGTAGCTCTATCTTCTTCGCCATGACTGCTGCTTCATGCCTTAAATGCTGCAACTCGGATATCAAACAACTGTTAGGAAGGGAAAAAATCGAGGTTTTCGTGGAAATATATGTATATATAGGGCTGATATCAATGGGGTAGTTTAAGAATCACACAAAGCCAGGAAATGGAAAACTGCAGGAACAAGATAAAACAAAGAGTATATTAGCATAAAAAAATTAGGTGATGATATTCTTGTCACATAATGATATTTATGGTTTTAATAGTGACAATTATTGTGTAAAACTTTATTATTTACAACAATTAGTACTCAAAAAAATGGTGCGTATAATTGTCACCGTAAATAATTAATAAAACATATGTATAATAACAACCCAATAAATATAAATATAAGTATTGTTATCTTTTTATTGTAACAATAAATGTGTCGCCAACTACCTACAGTACTTACAACTTATACATTATTGTCACTAACAAGATTTTGAAAATAAAGTTGGAGTGGTGAATGTATAAAATAATTAGTCTGATGTCTGAAATGAGATCAAGTTTTTACTAGGAAGTAAGCAGAGAACCTGTGTGTGATGTTCAACTTCTATGCCTGTATTTCGTTCTCTGGTGACTTCCAGATATCTCTGTACTGTCTTCTGCATGCTGAAAATTGCATGCATAAGAAGCCATGATGAATCAAATGCGAGCAATAACAGGAATGACATTCATCAAGTATGTATATAGGTCTATATATATGTTGTAAAGCGTAAAACTGCTAAATTTTGGTACTAATTGAGACAAGCTGCAAAAAAAGCAAAAGAAACATGCATAATATAATCCTAAAAGATCTGATATGTACTAAACACGGGTTGTTTTAAAGTGAGAAAAAAGAGAAAAATATAATCAGCATTCTTGTTCATGGGATTGATTAAGAATGCAATTTTCGTCTTGTAAATAATGGGTGTCATTTTTCATCTACTGAATATCAACACGCAGTTTTAAAAAAAAACATCTTTTAGTTAAGGCTTTCTTGATCTAAAAGCACATTTATATATGCTTTTCATTTTGAATCCCCGTAGAACACAAATATAGGTACACACACACACAAACATATATATATATATATATATATAGAGAGAGAGAGAGAGATGGAGAGAGATTTCTTATATTAATTCTTGACCCTTTAACATTTTATAAAATGGAGTCTTAGGGTTCTGAAGAGAGTTGGTTGACAAAAGTTGGAAGGTTTTAGGTTATATTGGCATTCATTTCAGGCTCACTGTAGCCTTTTCCTCTATAATCCTAACTCCAACTTAACTACCATTAGTCCGTTCAAACATTTTTCTTCATATCTGTTATTATTAGTTAAATATGTGACTAGATCATTAAATCAATTATTAATTTCAAAAGTGCAACATTAGGAAAGAGACATAGTATGTTTGACAAAGTTGTTGTCCGCAAAGGATAGGATTAAATGTATTTTTTGTGCTGTAATTTAGATTATTTGATATTTTCATCCTTTAATTTTTTAAGTTAGCATTTTGGTTCTGCGTCTTCTTAACTTTCATGGTTTTAATCATTTTTTTTGTCAAAGTTCAACTTCATTGGCGAAAAGAGTGAATTTCAGCGAAAAAAATAATTGAAATCACAAAAATTAAAAAGATGAAAAATCAAAATGCTATCTTAGAAAGTTAAAAGACAAAAATACTAGCAAGAATGAGCCAATAAAAATAGTAGTCCAATTTTAAAAAGCCTCGTGTGATGTACATGTATTTTCTCAGCGATGAGGGTGAGCTCCAGTGAAAAAATAACTGAAATTATAAAAATTTAAAAGATGCAAACCAAAATGCTACCCTTAAAAGTTAAAAAGACAAAACGCCAAATAACCTGAAATACTCGATCAAAGATGCATCTAAGTTGCGAAGGATATATATGCCTAGTATTGTCTTGCATTATATCATGTGCAAACACTAGAGTGTGGTTTATGACATTATATATGTGGTGATAAAAGTACAATCGTTTTTCCATAAAGGTACAAGAAACATGGTGGTCTCTTCAAATAGAAAATTTGAAAGGTCACATGTTGTTCAAGTAACTCCTTGGGCAAGTTTAAAAATTTTGCAGTCTCCATAGTTGTTCTTATGTGAAAGGAAAATCAAACACATGTTTGTCTAAAATTGTGACCTAGAGATAATTTGATGTTTAAAAAGGCCACAATCCTTAACTTGGAGGACAAAGGGGTGCAACTAATTTGCTGTTCATAATTCAATATTATATGATATTATACACTCTGCACATTTAATCTTCATGAGATTGTATAATACCTCTAGAAAATAAATCTCATCTAAATATAATCTTAATATTGAGTACCATTTTAACCAACCTTCATCCAATCCTCAATCAAAAGGCAAGAATTCAACATGTCATACCTCATTACATGTATATATAGGTAGCAATACGGAACAATTATTGAGAAGAAGAAAAAGAACAAGGAAGAAACGGAAATTTCCGATACAATTTCAAAGTAAATTGAAAACTTGATAGGATAAAATAATTTTTGAAGAAAATTTAGCCTATGGAAGTGAAACTAAGGGATTATTTGCGAATCCTTCTGCTTTTAGATAAGTAATTTTTATAAATAAAGTTGAAAGTTGTAGTTGAATCAAAAGCGAATAGCATTTTGTAAAAAAAAATTAAAAAAAAAATAAAAGGTACATTTGGTAGTGTTTGGAGGATAGAACGCTCTTCAAACAAGAGTTTAATTGTTAATAGTGTTTTTTTCCAAAAAATAATAATTCTTTTTCAATTAGTATATTTCATATTTAATTTTCTAGAGATATTTATCATTTATATTATTAAAATATTGAATACTTATAGAAAAACTGAATGATTAATTCAATAATGCATCCACTAAGTAATAAAATTATCCATTCATACACATTAAATAAACTTGCATGATTGCTAAAAAATTACTTGCATAGTTTGAATGACAAAATATAATTTACTCTAATTACAATGGTAAAGTGACATCCCAAATACTTAGAAGGTATTTTTAAACATTAGAAGTTGAAGAATGCTTTTTCAAAGCACTCGCAATCACTGCCTAAGACATCCAAGTTAGTTTGAGATAGTTGCAATTATTCACCTTCACTATGGAGCACATATGCATTAATTTTCCACCAAAATTCAAAGTTCCCAACTTTAGTGCAGAAGAAACCACCAAACCTACCTACATGATCAAGCATACTTAATTCAATAACCCTATGAATATTACAAAAAGTAAACTAGACGCCTACAAGAAAAAAATATCTAATGAAAAGAAATCCAACTAGTCTTTAAATGGTTAAGAATATTAATTTCCAAGGTTCAATCCCCTTCCTATGAACCACTTTCATTAATGGAATTCCTAGTATTAAAATTGAATATTTAATTGAAGGACTGAAATGCATTTAATATTTAATACCTCTACTATACGTCAAACGATATAATAGTATATAGTTCCTATATAAACACGATGATAATTGATATATGTCACGTAATTATTATAAGGTTCGTGGCATATATATAGTATTTTTTTAAATTTTCATCTTGTATATCTAAAATATTAAACTGTCAGAGAGAAGAAACGTTTAATATTTAATATCTTAGATATACAAAAGATAATACAACATTATTTCTCAGAAAAGGGTGTTATGTGTGATGTAATAATGGTTCAAAGAGTATAGAATATTTAATTTGTTTAAAGCAAAATTAATCATAAATTTCAGACAGAAAAAGTTTGCATGAAAATAATTGGACAAAAAGTAAAGGGATTTAGGGACATGAATTGCTCAATTCCCATGAGAAAATTGAGCTGTATGGGATACTACTAACAATATTGTCAACGAGGTTAAAAATATTAGTGAAATCTTATTAATTAAGAATTCTATTAGATATCAAGTATGTAAGACTTACATTAATTCCAAAACAGAAGTACCATATAATATATATACTCATAAATTAGTGTAATATTACTACACAAATACTTGCACAAAACCCCCCATCTAAGTCCAGACAACCTTTGTAAAAAGAAGAAATACGTATACATACATACATATATATACTTGGAATATCAAAGTACAATAAATTACCACAGTACAATAAAGAACAAGAATGGGATCGAAAATGAGATGATGGTTTGCATGTACATACATATACTAACATAATATGCATCAGACCTGTGGAGAACATATATATATGTATATAATCCTGAACTGACTAAGAAATGACTATACATACACACATGTACTGTAGTTGCTTCATCAAGCACAATAACACCACCATGCTCCTACCTCCTACCTCCTACCTCCTACCTCCATACATAGTACGTACAATTAGAGCAATTCAAGAAAGCACGAAAACAAACACGGTACATATGTACAAACATTGAACAAAGTGAATAAGTAGTACACTGCTGCAATAAAATTACAAGTAAAAATTATGACTTACTTGGAGCTTGAGAACTCATAGAGTCTTCCCTTTTGAGAGAAGATGATCAGAGCTACTTCAGCATCGCAAAGGACTGAGAGCTCATACGCCTTCTTCAACAGCCCATTTCTGCGCTTGGAGAACGTCACCTGCCGGCTCGATGCATTCTCGATTCGCTTCATCTGAACCTTCCCTCTCACCATTTTTAATTCTCTACATATATAGAAATATCATTCAAGAACTCATGATTATCATGCTAAGTAAAAATATTGAAAAAAGAAAAACAAATTTGGAATGATATGACCCTCAAGAACTCCAATCTCTCACCACAAAATAGCAACCCAAAGAAGTGGGGTGATGGAGAAACTTGTGCACAATTTAAGAAAGTTTGGTACTCAAAAACACCCTAGTAATTTTACATACCAAAATTTCTGATGCTGCTCAGTTAAAACGTGGTAAAAGCTACAGCGCCTGTGAAGTGAACCCTAGAGTTTAGGGTTAATTTTGAATAATTGTTTCAGGGAAATGGAAAGATGAACCCTAAAGCTGGAATGAGGTAAGAAACCCCAGAAGAGGAAAAATTATAAGGGGGAAATGGGGTGAGTGTATGGATTATTCTCTCAAGAGCATAAAAAGTAGGAGTCGGGAGACTTAGTTGAGAATGGGATTCAGAAAAGGGAATAATACTAATAAGAAGAATAGCATGAAACTTTTTCAAGATTATTTTTTTTTCACTTTAATGGCAAAAAATATATGAGGGGGAAAGGATGGAAGGATCTTTCACCTAAAATGCGATAGTAATTGATGCAGCAATCTCTTTATTTTCAGACCACAGGACCCAACATTTCCGTATTCGTCATATATCTGTTATTCTCCTTGTCTTTCTCCATCAAGCCTTACCCACAAAACAGGCAATACCCACAAAAAAAGGTAAACCCAAAAATGTAAAAAACAAGAAAGAGAGAGAGAGAGAGAGAGAAGAGAGAGAAAAGGGGTGAATTTGAAGAAGAAGAAGAAGAAGAAGAAGAGTTCTTACAGTAGTAGTATCTTGTTTTAGTAAATGATAAAGAATGATGTCCAAGAAAACAGTAGATTTTTAACAGCTATTATAGAAATTTTTGAAAATTGGACGCAACTACATACAGGGGCCTGGGTGGGGGGGTTCAACATCATCGTACTATGACGTGATGAGCCCACGAATTGCATGGCGACAACGCATACGGTGATAAAACGTTGTTGAGTGGACCAGTATTGTTGGATTCAAGCTTGCAAATTAATGGTAAGAGTTGGCAGCAGTAGTAGTACTCATGTTAGCTTGTTCCGTTGTGTATATATGCAGCGTCGTTACCTAGTACTTATATAATTCTACAAGTGGGCAACACTACTATAATGTTATAATTTTAATTCATTTAATGCACCCTACTTGTAAACCACGTTTTTTTTAAATAAAATTGAGTTTAACTTCAATACAGGAAAATTTTCATCCAATACGTCGAGTTTAGTTGAACTAAATTAATATATAACAAACTTACTATGTGATTTGTCACTATTTTTGTACGGTATATTAATAACAATATAAGTGTATTATTTTTGTTATACAATTGATTTAAATTCAATTAAACTTGGTCCAAATTAAAAGAAGTATACATATATATGTAACATCTCAGATATAATATGTATTTCCACAAGTTGATACCTAATTCAAGTACAACCTATATATCTTGGCTTACATCCAAACCTACACCCTAATCTCATTCTGCTGATTCGTAGATAATCGAAACAAAATTCCAACTACTACCTAACTTTAGCTAGTTGACAACATCAATTATTTAGCTTGTAAATTATAAGTCCAAGGTTAATTGGGTCATTATATATATACGACCCTTGGTAATGGATACTTGAAATTAATGATTGAGGCTGCCCTTTCTTGATCTCTTCGTTTGGTTTCTGCGGGAAGTTTCTACTAAAAATATTAGGATAGAAATCAATCACATCGCGACTATAAGTGGAAATTGTAATTTTTTTGGCGGTGTATTTAAAATCAGTATATATTTTATTCTATTAATTATGGGGTTTTCATTAATAATCTAATAAGTTTGAAAAGTAATCACTTTAGTTATTTTATCTGATTTTGTTAGTATTATGATAGAAAAAGCATGTGAGTGTTATCCAGAATCTAACAAAACGATTAAAAGTGATTTTTTTTAAACTTATAATACTATTAATAAAAACCCCGTAACTAGGAACTAAAAGAACTATGCGCATGACTAAAGTGGCTGAAGAGTTAACTAACATGTGCTTAGCACGGTCCTTGTCCACAATGATCAGATTATTATGAGAATTTGATGCAATAACTAAACGCAAGATTCTTTTTAAATTTATGAGACCATTAAAGAGAATTTCTTAACTAATGCGACTAAAAATGTACTAATCGTAAAATATAAGAGGAAAAAAGCTATTTTCCCCCAACTATATATAATATTTATCCTTAAATTACACACTAACCACAACCATGGACAATTAAATCGAGTCATAGACCTAATTTGGATTATAATTCGGCTGCTTCTTGGGTGTGTGCAAGTGGGTCTGATCACCTGCCCGGTTTGGTTATGGCCTTATCGATAGTCCCATGATTTAGGACCTTGACATGATCGAGTCTGGTGATGGTAGGGTCACTTTGGCCCTGTCGTCTCTTTTGTTGTTTGGCCAAATATTAGGTTGTCATGAGGAAGAAGGAATTTGAGACTCCACACCCACTTGACTTGTTTCATATCTTCCTACGATAGTACGTACATGGAAGTAAAAAGGTAAAGCGTGCCAACCTAACTCCATTAAATATTAATTAATTGGTACCTCTTATCTAACCTATTAAATGCATACTACCAAATTTTATACTAAGTTTTGTGTTAATTAACCTCGTAAATAGCAATAATGCTTATTATCCATAATTAATGCTAACTAGGGTAGTATTGCAATTGATGGAACTTAATTGGGCCTTCAACCTATCTAATTGCACTATGCTAAAGTCTTAATTACTTTTGCAAGGCTAGCACCTTTAGATTGAGTGGCAAATTCAGGGTCAGGGCATATTTATCTATTTATTTGGATAAATGCAGCTCGTTACATTATTTAATTAAGTAATAATTAAATATGATGATAAATTTTGAATTGAAGAATATATATTTAAAATAAAGAGAAATTACTATAAAGTAGATAATAATCACGTTTTTTTAACTCAAATTTAGAATCTCTTAGTCGTGTGATCTCAATTTACCATATGAATATAAAAGATTACATTTAGTAAAGTTAATGCATGTTTAAGGAATAATGATAGGGTGTAATTCATGCATGTGAAAGTCAAGAAGAACGACTTGGTGCGGAGAGCTTTATAGCAAATCTAAATTTTTTCTCGGCAACCCTAGTAATATTATAGTCCGCTATTAGATTTATCAAGGGACGAGCAACATTTAGACTCGGATTCATTAATAGCTACTATCCAAGTTCAAATTAATAGTTTTATATTAGACTTAGAGTCGAACTCATACTAATTGGAATAAGAGGGTATGGATAGAGTTTAAATCTTAAAATGAGAAAATTAAGTTTTTAATTAGATTAAACTGAATGAAATATGATGGTTTAGAAAATGAAAAATTCGTAAGAAATTTAAATTTGATTAATCATAGACTCGATACAGGTCAAGTTTCAAATTTATAGAAACTATGATAGTTTGATCTTCCATTTAAGCGCTCCAAATACAACTCGGTGCTATTTCCACACCTCAGCAAAAATTTGTTTAAAAGATTTAGAATAATACAACACATAGAAGATAGCATGAACTATAAGCATAAATCGAGAAATGGTCCAGTTCCCGTGCCTAGTGGAGACTAGAGGTAGAAAGTGTAAAAGATGAGAACTCTTGAATCCCAAAGTATTCTCAACCCGACATTCCCTTGCCAAATTCTAACAGCTAAACGACAGATGAATTGGGTCCATTGAGGCCCACGCAGCCCGTTGAAATCAAAGATGAACTCTTTCCTTTAAGGCCCATAGCAGAGAGAAAATATGGGGGACAGGAAAAAAGCAAACAAGAAAGCCGAAACAGAGTAGACGTCCATCCATCAAAACCAACTTTGATGATCTTTAAATCACTCGCCTTAAAGATCATCATCTGTTTGCTGTACGGCCCGTTCACTTTTCTGTATAGTGTATTGTTGCCTGTTCGATATGAATTCTTTTGGATGAAATTTATTTTGCACTTGATTGAGATTGGCCAAGACTATTGTTTCCGTGATCCTTTAATGGGTTCTTTTTTTTCAGTAGAATTTGGATGGTTCCTGTCATTGTGTTTGTGTGTTTCAAAATGCATGTTTTTGCCAAAATTTTGGTTGTAAGAAGTGTAACTTGTTTATGCAATGTGCATAAGATCAAGAATGCTTTAGTTTTAGCAGTAATTTCTGGTTCTGAGCTACCAGCTCTGGAATTGTGTTATTTCGTGGGGATACATTCTCTGTCTTCTGTAATTGTCTTACCTTTCATGGTTTCAACTGCAATGACTGAAATGGTTTGTGTGTGTGTGTGTGTGTGTGTGTTAAAATTGCATCATGGAGCATGACATTTTTTCTAAGCTAAAGTTCGACGTGACAGATAATCCGTTAACCTTTTGGTTTAAGGTGATCAGATTCAGAACTACTTTAGTTCTGCTGAATCAAAGGCATTTATCCATTTGTTGGGGAAAAATCAATATATTCCTAACGTGGAATTAGGATCAACTAGGACAGAACCAAAGCATTTGGTCGAACTCCTTTGGTGTCAACTGTCAAGGTAATAGCCATACGACTTCCAGCAAAGGGTAGTAGAATGAGACCTATTACAGGACATACAGTGCATTATGTCAGATCATTACGTTTCAACCGGGTTATTCTATTCCACCTCTTAGAAAGCTGCTGAGGCAAGCTGTTTTGTTCACCAAAGCAGCTTGGGTCCTAGGACAGGAGAAACTTACAGAGACAACGATCGAATATCTATTAATGATCCTGTTCTTGCACATGCAATATGGGAGTCTGGGCTCAACAATTCCTTTCCGGGCTGCAAGATCAGAGGAAAGTTACAGACGGGTGAATCCAAATGTTAGATTTTACAGGTCTGTGGAGTTTTTGCTTCTAATACACCACTATTTCCCTTTATATGACTTTATAGGCTTCGATTACATTCCAAATTTAGTTGCATTTACAGAAATGTGGTCTCTTCTGATGCTAAACATCACTGCTTGTTGTGCATAGCTAATCTAATTTAACAGTTTGTTCTTTGTTCGTTTACGTCGTATGTGAAAACGAAGTATATATATTTTCTTTTAGTGGACAAATAATGGGCCTCTTCAGGGGAGAAGAATGTTGCTCATCTTTCATTTGCACCGAAAAAGGCCTGTTTTCTCGTTGTTAATTTGATGAAAGTGTTGATGTTGGTGAATGGTAATGACAGCCATACATCTGGTGGTATTCGAATTTATGACTGCCCATCAGCTGGTTGGAGGAGAGACTGTAGTTTATGATCCAAGAAATGCTCTGGTTGCTGAGGTTCATTCTTGTCTGTTATTGATATTGTAACCGTGCTCTCTCTCTCTCCACAGACACATATATATAAACATATACCCTATGGATGTCGGTGTATCTTCCTATAGTTAATGTTTTGAGTACCTTTCACTTCACAACCTCACAGTCGAAGAGATATATCCAGGAAGGAGATCAGCAGACATGTCATAGATTTTGAAATATAGTTAAGCAATAAACAATATGACAAGAGGGAATTCACTTTGATTGAAGTGTTTGAACTAAGATCAAAGCCATAATAGCAAATTCATGTGACTTCTTGGATGGTTCCAACTTGTGCGTTGTTCTGAAATTTTAGCAAGAATTTTGAGCTCACTTTTAGATCACTGATGTATTTGAATTCCCCGACACAAGAACAACAAAATGAATCTCTTCACAGTTGTTTGAGCAAGCACCAATCCATGCACCAGAAACACCTCGTTTGATAAACGACCATGATGTTTTTTCTTGGTTCAATACTAAATGCTCGTAGTTGTACATGTACTGTGCTTATGTTACCTACTTTTCTGAGTTCTCTAGGTACCTCCTACTAAAGGAACGTCTGAATTGCATGTTCATGGCGACAAGTGCATGCTGCACGGAGTTAGGAATGTGAGTTAAAGACGTCAAGTATGTCTTACGAACTGATGTAGCATCCGTTTATGGATCATCAAGCAAGCTATAAATTTGAATAAGTTAGTAATAAGTCAATTAGAGGTATATAACGAATTTTATTCACTTTTTTTTTTTTTTGCTTATATCGTCAAGTTCAGTGAATTTGACGAATTGAAGGATATATTTGTTAGACGAAAACAAATAGCATGAGTACTAAATATACTTTTTCAAACCACAGAGAGTTTTCGTATAATTGCACAAAACTTTAAAAATGAAGTCTAATTGTCCCTATTTATAAACATTCTTGAATTATAATTAGACGTGAATTATCAATCTCAAAATGACTATGTGGTCATCAAAACTCCGTACATACCCCAATTTAGAATAAGTCGAAGCAAAATCGATACAATCTGAATAAAATAGGTATAGATCTTTGACCATTATTACTATTTATAAGAATTTTGATTGCATTTATGTAATTCCAAGATAGCATCACAACTCTTAATTCATGGTTCACATAAGATTAACAAGACGAGGAGTGTGGATTGAGACCCTAATTAATATAATTACATTTTTTGATTAACTTCAAGTGCATGTATCTAAGGTTTACAAAAAAAAAAAAAAGAAAGAGGGAGAGAGAATTTCAAGTTCATGCATCTTCAAATAAAGAAAAAGGGAAAATTCTCTATTTCCAACTTTTTTTTTTTTTTTTTTTTTGGGGTTGAGTCCGTCGCAATAAGAGTGGCGCGTGGTTGAAAAACACAGTAAAAGCAAGTGATGAGAAGATATTTTGAGGCAAAGAGAAGGAGGGTTCAAATTTGAATCCTCAGGAAGGGGCACATGATGAATGCGGTGACGCGCTGCCAAATCCAGTCGACATCTCTTGACCCCAATCTCTTTGTTCAGGTGCGAGTGCATGCACGCTTGTATGATTTTATCGACCACAAACTTGCGAAGTTTTGTTTAATGATGCCCCCTCCTTGTTTCGATTTTTTCATTTCCTTGTCTGTGCGTCTTTTTTTTTTTTTTGTGTGTGTGTGGTGTGTGGGTGTGTGGGTGTCACGGTAGAACATGTTTTATTTTCATTTTGAACATAGAAGAAGTGAGGTGTTGCTTTTATCTTCTATGTCAACGAATGCCATCTGCGTCTTGTTACATTTGTCATTCTCCTTCAATTTCTAAGTCTTCATTTCTATCTACACAACCATTTTTCTCGTGCAGGATGTCACCATAATTTCACAATATTTTATGCTCATTACGGGTATTGTGTGTCTTTATGGTCTATTTATGTCCTTTGTAACATTTTTGTGTACTTGCATATATGTGTATTCTCATTTTTATTTACCTGATATGAAAGAGTATTTATTGGAATAAGAGCAATAACAGGAGAGGAGAGAGTGCATTGTCCCTCTTCTTTTTTTCTTTCAATATATCTCGTTAGCAAGAGTGGTCTTCGATTGATTTACTTTACTAGAGGGGATATAGTGAGAGAAAATGAGTGGAGGATTGATAAAATCAGATAAATGCTTTGGGAAGAATCATCATCTGAATGATGGTGACTCCTCCTCGTCCTTTTCTCCTTCCTACTCTTCCTCTTTCTTCACCTTCGCTTCAATTCCTGCAATTTATACCTACAATTTACCTGATTCAGAAAAGTGCCTTTAAATCCTTAAAAAAAAAACAAAAAAGAAATAGAAAAGTACCTTCAAGGTAATCCAACTACCCATACTGCTCAAAAGTAACATGAGATCAGAAAATAAACCAAAATCCAAAATGCTATAAATAAATGAGACGGTTAACAGAAAGCAATTAGCACCGGGTTAGCTATGTATTTACTAACGCATTTCAACAAATCCCAAGCGACAAGAAACATAAATCACATAAGACGTCTCAACCTTTAACAAAGTTAGCATAAAAACTAGTAATGGATTTTGATTACTTAATGAAACTTACCTCTCTTCCAAAAAGTTAAAGCTAGTGTCTCCTTCAGTAAAGGAATCATTCACTTTCTAATGAAGAGCCACACGAACAGCTGTGCCATTTATCGAGCAACACCACAGATTCAACAACTTATAGGCCTAATCTTCTAGTTTCTGCAATACCAAAACTACATTACTTGGAAACTGTTACCAATCAAATATGTATGAAACTGCCCATAAGCACCTGAAGGCAGAAAAATAACAGAAACTTGGGCAGGTGAAGATCATTACCTGATAAACAGTAAACCACATGTAAGCACAAGCATGAGTCAAGCATCAGCTACAACAAATATAACTGATTAATTGTTCCTGAGCAAAATGACCATTTTCTCTCTTCCATGCGAGTACCCAAAAATCAAGGTGATGCTACAGAAACTACCATTGATTCAAGGGTGAAAACTATACAGACCGCTATTAGCAAGAAGGAAATTAAAATGGCTAAACACACCAAGTCAGGGTTCAAAACTACAACATTTTGTATTGCTCACTGGCAACCAATTCAAGAATTGGTTAGCAGATCATAACCACCCAAGGCATTTATCTGATTTTATCAATCCTCCACTCATTTTCTCTAACTATATCCCCTCTAGTAAAGTAAATCAGTCCAAGACCACTCTTGTTAATGATATATATTGAAAGTAAAAAAAGAAGAGGAACAAGGCATACTCTCATATCCTGTTATTCCTCTTCATTTCAATAAGTAGTCTTTTATATCAGAAATAAGTAGTCTTTGATAAAATTAAAAAAGAAATGCAGTAGCTGATTAGAACATATAAAAATATATTCCTTGACATCATGATCTCAACAGAAACCTGCTACACCAGATCATGATTTTCAGAGAGGTTGATCCAGAAACTAAACAATATTAATCACAAAATCATTAACCTAATACAATTACATATATAAAACACATTGGGAAATGCTGCAATCTTCTATACTCCAATAATAGCACTGGGTTCAAAAGAGCAAGCAATAATTAAGCTCGTCTTGATGCCCACCGGCAGGCTTCCCCCAAAGCATCGAACAGCAACCAACAAGCAAAACAACTTTAAACTCAATTAAATTCCAAAGCATTACTGCAATATTTCAACTAATAGAACCGATCACATGTGGGAATCACACATAGCATAGTTAGTAAATATCAGAATTCTTACAACCAGAAGAACAAAACAATTAAAATGATACATTATATCAAACTGAAAAACAGCAAATGCACCAAACTAATGCATTGTCCACTAAGCTAAAGTGGTTTTCATCAAGAAGCTTATGAACCACCAGATTAAAGATTGAATAGGGCACACTTAGCAGCAGTTTAGAGGAGCATTAAAAGCACATGACATATCACCCACTATAGAAGCTAGTCCTCTTCATGGCGATGTTTCCTGCTCTTCTTCTCAGATCGCTTCTTGCCCCTACCCAATCGCGAATTATCTGAAGTACTGACGTCGAAATCAGAGTCTGAATATGCCTTCCTACTCCTCCTTTTATGCCGCAGATCAGCAGAATCATCAGAAGAATCATCATCTGAATGATGGTGACTCCTCCTCGTCCTTTTCTCCTTCCTACTCTTCCTCTTTCTTCGCCTGCGCTTCAATTCCTGCAATTTATACCTGCAATTTACCTGATTCAGAAAAGTGCTTTCAATTCCCTAAAAGGAAAAACAAAAAATAAATAGAAAAGTACCTTCAAGGTAATCAAACTACCCATACTGCTCAAAAGTAACATGAGATCAAAAAGTAAATCAAAATCCAAAATGCTATAACTACATGAGACGGTTAACAGAAAGCAATTAGCACTGGGTTAGCTTTGTATTTACTAAGGCATTTCAGCAAATGCCCAAGCGACAAGAAACATAAATCACATAAGACGCCTCAACCTTTAACAAAGTTAGCATAAAAACTTATAATGGATTTTGATTACTTAATGAAACTTACCTCTCTTCCAAAAAGTTAAAGCTAGTGTCTCCTTCTAGTAAAGGAATCATTCACTTTCTAATGAAGAGCCACACGAACAGCTGTGCCATTTATCGAGCAACACCACATATTCAACAACTTATAGGCCTAATATTCTAGTTTCTGCAATACCAAAACTACATTACTTGGAAACTGTTACCAATCAAATATGTATGAAACTGCCCATAAGCACCTGAAGGCAGAAAAATAACAGAAACTTGGGCAGGTGAAGATCATTACCTGATAAACAGTAAGTCACATGTAAGCACAAGCATGAGTCAAGCATCAGCTACATCATATATAATTGATTAACTGTTCCTGAGCAAAATGACCATTCTCCCTCTTCCATGCAAGTACCCAAAAATCAAGGTGATGCTACAGAAACTACCATGTGATTCAAGGGTGAAAACTATAGAGACCGTTATTAGCAGGAACGAAATCAAAATGGCTAAACACACAAAAGTCAGGGTTCAAAACTACAATATTTTGAATTGCTCGCTGGCAACCAATACAAGAATAGGCTAGCAAATCATAACCACCCAAGTCATTTATCAGATTTTATCAATTCTCCACTCATTTTCTCTCACTATATCCCCTCTAGTAAAGTAAATCAATCCAATACCACTCTTGCTAATGATATATATTGAAAGAAAAAAAGAAGAGGGACAAGGCACACTCTTCTGCCCTGTTATTGCTCTTCATTTCAATAAGTACTCTTTCATATGAGGTAAATAAAAATGAGAATACACATCCATGCAATCACATAAAATGTTAAAAAAGGACATAAATAGACCACAAAGACACACAATACCCGTAATGAAGATAAAATATTGCGAAACTATGGTGATATCCTGTACGAGAAAAAGGGTTGTGTAGATGGAAATGAAGACTGAGAAATTGAAGAAGAAAGGCAAATATAACAAGATGCAGATGGCATTCGTTGGAGCAAAAGATAAAAGCAACACCTCATTTATACTATGTTCAAAATGGAAGTAAAATATGTTCTGTCGTGACACACACACACACACCGCACACGCACACACACACACACACACACACACCCGTAAATAAGCATAAAATGTGGCGAAACTAAGGTGACATCCTGCACGAGAAAAAGGGTTGTATCGATATAAATGAAGACTTACAAATTGAAGTACAACGGCAAATGTAACAATTCGCAGATGGCATTCGTTCGCGCAGAAGATAAAAGCAACACCTCACTTCTTCTATGTTCAAAATGGAAGTAAAACATGTTCTACCGTGAAACAAACACACACACCCTACACACTCACACAGAAAAAATGATGCACAAACAAGGAAATGGAAAAGCCGGAACCAGAATGGGGCATCATTTAGCAAAACTTCTCAAGTTTGTGGTCGATAAAATTGAAAAAGAAATACAGTAGCTGATTAGAACATATAAAAATATATTCCTTGACATCATGATTTCAACATAAACCTGCTACACCAGATCATAATTTTCAGAAAGGTTGATCCAGAAACTAGATAATATTAATCATAAATTATTGCCCTAATACAATTATATATATAAAACACACTGGGAAATGCTGCAACCTTCTTTGCTCCAATAATAGCATTGGGTTCAAAAGAGCAGCAATAGTTAAGCTCTTCTTGATGCCCAGAGGCAGGCTTCCCCCAAAGCATCGAATAACAACCAACAGGCAAAACAACTTTAGACCACAAAGACACACAATACCCGTAATAAACATAAAATATTACGAAACTATGATGACATCCTGCAC
The DNA here is from genome assembly GCF_000512975.1 of Sesamum indicum. Classification (NCBI taxonomy): domain Eukaryota; kingdom Viridiplantae; phylum Streptophyta; class Magnoliopsida; order Lamiales; family Pedaliaceae; genus Sesamum; species Sesamum indicum. The sequence goes on along the minus strand of NC_026148.1, from coordinate 10,360,373 downwards.
GAGAAAAAGGGTTGTATAGATAGAAATGAATTTCTAAAAGAAAAAGGCAAATGTAACAAGACGCAGATGGCATTCGTTGAAGCAGAAGATAAAAGCAACACCTCACTTCTTCTATGTTCAAAATGTAAGTAAAACATATTCTACCGTAATACACACACACACATGCACACACACACACACACACACATACCCCACGCTCACACACCCCACACACGCACACACACACATACACCCCACACGCACACACCCCACACACGCACACACACACATACACCCCACGCACGCACACATACACACCCGTAAATAAGCATAAAATATGGCGAAACAAAGGTGACATCCTGCACGAGAAAAAGAGTTGTGCAGATAGAAATGAGGACATAGAAATTAAAGTACAATGGCAAATGTAACAAGACGCAAATGGCATTCGTTGGCATAGAAGATAAAAGCAACACCTCACTTCTTTTATGTTCAAAATGGAAGTAAAACATGTTCTACCGTGACACACACCCCACCCACCCACACACACACACACACACACAAAAGATGCATAGACAAGGAAATGAAAAAGTCGGAACAAGGATGGGGCATCATTCAGCAAAACTTCTCAAGTTTGTGGTCGATAAAATTGAAAAAAAAAATGCAGTAGCTGATTAGAAAATATAAAAATATATACCTTGACATCATGATCTCAACAAAAACCTACTACACCAGATCATGATTTTCAGAGAGGTTGATTCAGAAACTAGATAATATTAATCACAAAATCATTGCCCTAATACATTTACATATATAAAACACACTGGGAAATGCTGCAACCTTCTTTGCTCCAATTAATAGCACTGGGTTAAAAAAAGTAGCAATAGTTAAGCTCTTCTTGATGGCCAAAGGCAGGCTTCTCCCAAAGCATTGAATAACAACCAACAAGTAAAACAACTTTAAACTCAATAAAATTCAAAAGCATTATTGCAATATTTCAACTAATAGGACCCATCACATGTGGGAATCACACATAGCATACTCAATAAATATAATAATTCTTACAACCAGAAGAACAAAGTAATTAAAATGATACATTACATCAAACTGAAAAACAGAAAATGCACCAAACTAATGTATTGTCCACTAAGCTAAAGTGGTTTTCATAAGAAGCTCATCAACCACCAGATTAAAGATTGAATAGGGCACACTTAACAGCAATTTAGAGGAACCTTAAAAGCACATATCACCCACTGTAGAAGTTAGTCCTCTTCATGGTGATGTTTCCTGCTCTTCTTCTCAAACTGCTTCTTGCCCCTACACACTCGCGAATCATCTGAAGCACTGACGTCAGAATCAGAGTCTGAATATGCCTTCCTACTCCTCCTTTTATGCCGCAGATCAGCAGAATCATCAGAAGAATCATCATCTAAATTATGGTGACTCCTCCTCATCCTCATCTCCTTCCTACTCTTCCTCTTTCTTCGCCTGCACTTCAATTCCTGCAATCGATACCTGCAATTTACCTAATTCAGAAAAGTGCATTCAATTCCTTAAAATAAAAAACAAAAAAAAAAAGAAAAGAAAAGTACCTTTAAGTAATCCAACTACTCATACTGCTCAAAAGTAACATGAGATTAGAAAGTAAACCAAAATTCAAAATGCTATGAATACATGGGACGGCTAACAGAAAGCAATTAGCACTAGGTTAGTTTTGTATTTACTAAGGCATTTCAGCAAATGCCCAAACGACAAGAAACATAAATCATATAAGACGTCTCAACCTTTAACAAAGTTAGCATATAAACTTGTAATAGATTTTGATTACTTTCATAAAACTTACCTCTCTTACGAAAAGTTAAAGCTAGTGTCTCCTTCCATTAAAAGAATCATTCACTTTTTAAAGAAGAGTCACAGGAACAGTTGTGCTATTTATCGAGCAACACCACAAATTCAACAACTTATAGGCCTAATATCCTTGTTTCTGCAATACCAAAATCACATTACTAAGAAACTGTTACCACTCAAATATGTATAAAACTGCTCATAAGTACCTTAAGTCAGAAAAATAACAAAAACTTGGGCAGGTGAATGATTAGTTCTTTACCTGATAAATAATAAACCACATGTAAGCACAAGTATGAGTCAAGCATCAATTGCCATTATTAAGTTTTGAGTGCAACAAATATTATTTTTGAGTTATTTCGCTCAAATTAAAGTAGATATATTTTACATCAATTTTTAGTTATATATTTTTAAAAAATCTGCTAAATTCAATAAACCAAAAGTATCTATACTATATTATAATTGGTAAGTTAAAAATTGTTGACGTGTATTTTCATAATTATCTTTTGGTAGTTCTTCTTTTTGTTTTCAATTTTCTCATATATCTTTATTTTCGTCTCCGGTCTTATATTTTAATCTTTTTTAATATTAAATTATCATTTTGTATGTAAAGTTAAATATTTTTTTATTTATAAGGTTTTTTTTAAGAATTATGTACACATGTAACGTGTGCCACATGTTACTAGTCTTAATCATGAATATCAAAAGTCATATATTAAAATGAAAAACTAAAATGTTCAATCCCTACGCACTAGCAAAAGTTGGCAATGTGTCGCCATCCAATGGGAAGACGATTACCCCCAATGACAGATAAGGAGAGGACGCGTGTCAGGACCTCGTCGTTCCTGATTTCTGAGTCCCCCGCGCATGGGGACCCCACCTACCTCCAAAAAGCAGCAGCAGCAAAGGGACCACCACGCGCCTGCCTCGAGAGTCGCACACGATTCCGACCCATGGCTATAAAACTGGTGGCCCCCATTGAACTCGGATAAAACTTTTTTTCTGCAATGACTCCCCACCCTAAGCGGTGGACCACGCGCACGTGCATCGCCTCTACTCACGTGCACTTAAATCTATTTGGAGTGCACGAGGCCATGACTCACCGCATTGCTATCTTTCTATGAATATCTTTTCATATTATGCTTTTTAGTAAAAGTTATTTTATAAAAATAATATCTTTGTATAGAAGAATCGATATGGACGAAAGTATTTTTTTAATTGAACTTTAATATTTTATTTCTTGCATATTAGTTTTTAAATTATTTATTTATTTTTTTCATTATAAAATATTCAGTTCGAACTATAATTACTGTCTCGTAATAATTTTTGCAACCTTCATAACTCATACGAATATTTTGTCTCAATCATAATTAATAATTGTGCCTTACTATTGACATTGTGTTGTTGTTTTTCCAACCCCCTAATAATAAGAGTTTTTGACTGATATGATTTTTCATTAACAATTATAATTTTATTTATTTTTAGTATTGTTTTACTAGTTTTGAAATAATATCAAATTCTCTATATTTTTAAGTAAATTAATTATAATTATGAATATAAATATTTATATTTAATAACAACCACTAATTTTATTAATTATATACCAATCATCAATATCAAATAAATATTTATATCAACAACTATTATTAAAATATAATAGTATCTAGCGTTAAAACTAACTCCAAATATTGGGAAATGGGATTGAAAGTCATATACCTCAAAACAAATTTGAATTTGGCATTCACATAATAATTGTTAGCAAATAAAATTATTATTATAATTCGTAAGAATTTAATTATTGAGGTGATGAAATAACTGTGTGACTAATGATGGTTTATCCTAGTATTGATGTTTTATAAATAAGTTTAAAATTGTAAATTTAAAATTCAGAAATATATAAATATTTATTTTATTTTATGTGAATATTATTATAATTTATTTATTATCGTATTAATACATTAGTTAAATAAAAAATTATTATAATTTTTGATTAATGGTGTTGGTCATAATATATTGATTGAATTAATATAATAAAAAAAACATAATAAGCATGGGAGGGGGGCCCACACGTGTGAATTCCCATTGCAGTGGAAAGCAGTGAGTTACAATGTACATTACATTAATGTATCGCCCAATATTATAATTGAAACTCCATTTCACCGTCTCTCTTTTCATAGGTCTTTCTCTCTCTAAACCTACAGCTAAGGAATGAGGCAGCCACGGCCACCACCACCAATATCATTAATGAATTCTCACCATCAATTTAAATTACTCTTTATTAGTGACCCTGTGATGCGAATTGATTATTAATTTTGCCATTTTCTGCATTACCATTTTCGAGTTTGAATTTCGACAAAAGTTGGATCTCCCCAATTTCAATTTTATGCATTATCAACCCACTAAAACTCTGCGATTCAGTGAGAGTTGAGATTGATTATTAAATCGCAATATTTGGAGGAATTTCTGAGTTGGGGATAATACTCATTTTGCAATAAGATTCTTCTTTACTAGTTGTGAAAGACACAAAGAATTAAATCCGACCTCATCTTTTTATAATTATCCAAAACCAAAAAAGAAAAGAAAAAAACAGAAACAGAAAAATGAAGTTATTTACAGAAGCATAGGTGGAGGAGGGAGGGAGTCGTAAACAGGCTAACTAAAAGTAGTTGGAAGAAGAAGCAGAAAAGGATGAAAACAGAAAAAAAAAGGGTGGGTTCTCTGTTTCACAATCACAACTCAGGAATTCCCTAAAACCCTAATCTCTCTCTCTCTCAGCCCCCCATTCTTTTCTTCAGGATTTAGGCGATGGGGTTTGATTGTTATTCCCTGAAGCAGAACCCACCATAAACTGAAGCTCCCTCTTGTCGTAAATCTCCAAGGAGAAGTCCCTCAGCATTTGTGTTGCGCTTGTGCTTGTGCTCATCGATGAACTTGAACTGCTTGCTGCTCCTCCCATCGTCCTCGACCCTTTCTTTTCGCCGCTCCCACTATTGCTGTTCGTCCCCACTTCACTCTCCGACACGCCGCCGTTCCCACCCCCGAAACTCACGAAATTAGATATCGGTCGCCCGGCGACGTTGAAAACTGGTGTTGCTGTGGCGGGTATGGCCCAGAACTGAGGCTGACTCGACGGGCCCGCGGCGCCTCCACCAGTAGGAGGGATCATGAAAAATGTCCCGCTAGGAAATACCGGGACTAGCCCTTGAGGTGCAATGGGTGCGACGGGGGCAAAACTGGAAGCATCATTAACCTCATAGAACTCGCTGTTGGAAGCCCTTTTTCTCCGCTTTCTAGGAGTTTCAGGAGCGGAGGCGGTGGCGGAAGTAGGAGTTGTCGGGATTTTCAGCGTACCGTTCACGGAGACAGCGATGGCGGGTACGGTGCCGGTGCCGGTGGCCTCGATGATGGCTGGCTCAGCCCTCTCTAGTAGCCAGCGAATGGTCTCGCCATCGGACTTGTGGCCGAGCTCCCGCGTCAGTTGGAATATACGAGCCGCGCACGCCGCCGGCATCCGGATTCTCCGGCCGCGCCCTTCCACCTTCGTGTGCCGGTCCTTGCTCGACCTCTTCGGGGGAGGCGCCGCCACCAGCGCTGTCTCCGGAGCCCGGCTCACTCCATCCTGAACGGACCCCTCCATATCCGACGGCTCCTCCTTCAAAAGGGGCGCACCATCAGAGGGCGGCGGCGGCGGTGATGGGTCAGTTTCGACCGCGTCAACAGCCGCGATTGTGTATTCATTGGGGAGGAGAGGGTCGGCGGAGGAGACATCGTCTTCTCGGGGTTCAAGATTTTGGTGGTGCGTGGGGTGGTGGTGGCGGTGTTGGGGGAGAATTGAGGCCATGTGTATAATTTTCTTGGAGGAGAAAAATTTGGACCCACTTTTATCTAACGGGTGATGGGAGCAAAAGAGGGACCCCCCAAGAAAACCTATATAGTGTGGGGGAACAAGAATCGACGGTCATTCGTGCTGGTGAGCTCAAGGGGGGCCGTAGGATGGTGACACGTCGTGGGCCCCACCTATTTAGGGGTTAGAATAGTTACCAGATTATATGTAGGGATTTTGGGTGGGTTTTTGCTAGGGTTATCTTATAGTGGGGAGAGTTGCACCATTATAAATGTGGGTGGTCCAACAACCCAATTAATGGGTGCGGGTTGCCCACTTATTATAATCATGGCCCATATTTGGACAAATGTTGAACAAGAATCATATAAATACTTCATTGGTTTCAAATTTATTTTTAAATACTTTGGTAAATTTCATATCACAAATCCAAATCTTTTATTTGCATTTGTAACAAATATTTATTATAAAGTTACTAATTAGCCAATGTGATATGAAAATACTTATTATATATTTCATGGGTCAACAATAGTACTTTTGATAATTGGATTGCAATGTTAATTAATTTAAAACAATTATTTAATTTTTGATTGAATGCAGCATGCGGCACTCACTTACAGCCAATTATATATTTCTTTAAGTTATATAATAGTGTGAATTAAAATGAGTTCTCTTGATATGTGCCATAATTATAAATTTTTCATTAATATTTAAAAAATTATAAATATTTTTTTAAAACAAATAATTATCTAATAAATATCCAATGTAATAGACTGTCATAAAAAGATATTGTTAGACGATCATAAATTATAAAAAAAAATATTTATAATCATATCAAAACTGTAATATATCCTGTACAGTAAGAAATATTTTAGATTTATAAGATCCATGCGACTTCCATTTGGTCACGGAAAGTTATGTACTATGTGAACTTTTTATTGTTTCTTTTTCTTTCTCTAAGGAATCGTCTCTCTCCTCTCTCTCTCTCTCTCTCTCTCTTCTATAGTTGGTCAACTGTTGATAGTCTCAACGAGAGAATATTCTTATTACATAAAAGTAAATAAACTAGTAAAAAAAAAGGATATATTTTACTTTTAGTGATGATCCAATAATTTGGCAAATATGTGAATGAAAGATTTATAAACGGAATTTTGTAGTAGAAAGGTATGTGTATAAATGTATTTTGAGTGAATTGACTATAATATTATCAATAATATTATGAATTATAATTATCAATAATTAATATGCACTAATTATTAGTATTATTTTTTTATTAATGAAAATGTAAGAAAAAGGAAAAGGAATGTTTGAATTGATTTATAGAAATAATATTACAATTGAGATGGAGAGGAAATGTAATGAGATTGGTCAAAATTAATTGCATTTAAAGCCACAAAACACAAGGCAATGAGCTTTATTTTTCAAGTGGTCAAAATTACCAATTCACAGGATGAAATTTACCTAATTTTGGACCTGATCTTGTATTTATTTTTATTTTCTTCCTCAACACATGCTATAAATGTATTATCCCTCTCGAAAAATTCGAATTCAGGCCTTATTTGGCTGAACTTGAATCAATTAAAAAGTAAGCATAATATATTTATTATGTGATTGGTTTACACTTCAAGAAAAGTGATCAATCACATAACAAGTACGAATACTTACTGTGTGATTGACTTAGTTCGATCAAACTTGATTCGGATAAGAATTTTCCTTCCCCTAAATTAGATTGAACCTAGCATTACATTCATGCAATCATTGAAATAATATACAGATTATATATATACATTATTTTTTCTAATTTATTATCGTACTATAATTATAATCTAAATTGGACGGATCATTTCAAATACCATTTCTAAAACCATCTCAAACAGGTACTCCAAACTAGTAGATAATCGTTCTAAATACCATTGTTATTCCAGTCTCTAATATGTCTTCCAAATTAAGAATGATTGTTCCTAATACCAATACTAAAACAGTTTTACAAACACGTTCCTAATTAAGCAAAATAGTTCCTAAACCCGTGTTAGATTATAATTTCAAAATCCGTTCCTAAATTTATCCCATTTTACAAATAAAAACAGTTTCAAAATTCAGGCATGAGTATTACAAAGCTCGTTCCAAAGTTCCCCGAGAAAATAATTTATTCATTCCAAAACCTGCCATAACCATTTCAACTCAAAAACAAATCTTTTTTGGATAAATTCAACATTAGGAACGATTTTTGGGGACAGTTACAATTGCCTTCCCAACTGGGAATGGTTTTTTTATAACAATTTATATATTTTTGTAACACCAATTGTAAGGATGGATTTCTATTCGTTCCAAAACCATTTCAAAATCCACTCCAAATAAGTTTTGTGTCCTGAAAATCGTTCTAAAGACAAAAAAAGAAAAAAAAAGAAAAAGAAAAAAATCATTCCAAAATCCCATATTTTTTTGTAGTATAATATACCTCCTTCGATAAGGCAAAACTACAACTTTTGGCTAGCATCCGCATCCAGTAGGGTCCAGCTATAACCCATTTTGCCTAACCTAGCTACGTTGACTCCCGATTGTTAATCAGTTTTGTACTTTGGAGCTCTAAATCACGTCACGTTGCTCTCTAGTAATACAGACATTTGACTCCATAAATATCCCAACACTTTTCAATTAACGGACATTATTTATTGCTTTCATATCACTTTATAAGATTTTCTTTGATTTTTCAAATTGACTTAAACATCGAAAATACTTAGTTTGGGACTTCCAACAAGCCTAATGTACTTATTTTTTTCAAATTCAGAACACCCGATCCAGACTACTCTCACAAAAACCTCGAATTTAAGTGGGATCATTTACATTCTTGAAATACGAGATAAATATAAACCTAAACCAACAAAGCCATCTTTAACATATTTACTATTATGAAATAACAGCTTCCAAAAATAATACATCAAATCTCTTTATTGAAATAAATAATTTCTTGGGAGTGAAAAGTATCTATTGTTGTGTAAGGACATCCTCGACAACAAAGCTTTGGTTATATACGATCTAAGTTCATGTATTTATCACAATCCATGGTCAGATATATGCATAGATTAGGAAATTATGATCACTTTTGGGAGCTACTTGTAATTTATCTTAATTTAAATGAAATTCTGTGAATTGCTTGCCAAAGTCAGGACACAACCAACATCTCCACCAAAACTCAAATTATATTGAAGGCGAAAACATTGGATGACCCACGACAGTTAACATCATATGTACTTAGTCTACCACTATTTTGGTGGGTTGTTGTGCGCCACCATTAAGTCAGAAGATGGGCTGGGGCCCAATTTCTCACAAATTAAAGATAAATTTTGGGGAGAAATGTCTTTCTCGTATGAAGCACTAATTTATTTTTGACGTATAATTGAATTAAAAAATTATTTAAATTAAGAACAGAAGCTGTTGGCTTTTTTTTTTTTTTTCTACTACCTATTTTGGTTTACATGTGCCGTTATGACTAGTGATCGAGAGGGTAGAAAATGATAGGGAGATTCGGCGTGGGATTCACTAAACCTCCGTAAATCTTATAAGTCGAGTCTTATGTTGGTCATATAGGTCACCGACGCATAGAAAAAGGGCTTAAGAAGCCAGTCCATTCACCCTCGTCTGCTAGCAAGATTAGCAAAGCGAGAAAAGACAGAGGGAGGGATGTTCTACCGAACTGAACTAATAATACTTTTTCATTTAAAAAGAATGGTGAAAGAGGCCTCCTTGCATTGCCCAACTAGAGCGAAAAACCTTATTCTGTTAGGTATCTTCGCCTTTTCGTCTAAGATTCCTTATTTCGCTCAATTGGCATTACCTAAGACAGAACGAATTGATGGAGAATCCACCATATTTCACTTAAAATGAAAGTAATTCGACGAATAGGTTTAGAGTAGTCAATTCAAGACTTATAGTAGGACTTTCTCTTTCGGGAGATTACCACTCTAACTAATAAATCTTACATATATATATTTCTTAAATTATGCAATTTATTACATCATAATGAATGAGTAAATACATCAATAATTTAAATAAAAAAATACGTTCAAACGAAACAATTGAACAACAAATCATTATAAAAGTAAGCATACACCTACATTAATTGAAATAGAACTCACGACTTTTCGATTGCGATGCATCAACCTAACCAATCAAATAATATCTTGTGGACGTAAATCATACAGATTAACTCCTCACTTGATAATAACATTTTGGAGTTTTACTAGCATGAAATAAAACTCAAAACAAAAATGTAGTTTTTAAAATTTGGGATATTTTATATCTACAGTTAGAGAGATATCATGTAAGTAGCACATATCAAGGTATCAATATTCATAAAAGACAAAATATATAAAGTGGACCACAACTATGATCCACCAACAATATTGTAACATAAGCAAACCATGATCAAATTAAGAAAAATATAAGAATATATGATTTTCTGGACATTTTTCTAAATAATTAATAATAATTCCAGAAAATAAATATTTTATCTAATTTTTATTAGAACCACTGCATAGAAGTAGTTTTATTACTAAACGTTGTGGCACGTCGTTCCTACATCTATATAATAAATATTTTTTTATATTTTAAATTATATTATAAATAAGAGCAAAATATATAAGCCAGTACATTATATTAATAAAAATAAATAAATAAATAAATAGTATTTGATCAATTAATATAAATTTTAAAAAGTTGAATAAATTAATTATTTTATTATGAAGAGTATTTTTTACTTAAAAAAAGATAGTGTGGTGTTATTAACAGCCGTTTGTGAGTGTAAAAGTGCATATCTTTTTACATTAGTATAAATATAAATAATTTTTATGCAACCTTATAAATATACATTTTTAAATATTTATTATTATAGTCAATATTAAAATTGAAAATATTTCCCATGCCTTGGCACGGACTTTATACTAGTAGAGATATAGTTTAGAAACCTATGTAAAAATATTGTACTTTCAATTGTAGTATTTAGCATTGTTCCCTACTAAATTTTGGTTTTGGCATCCAAATGTATAGTTGTGAGAAAATCTAAATAAAAAAGTAGTGAATCATGACTTGTATCATTGGTTTGGTGAACAATTGTGACTTTTGCATTGGTTCAAACCGCTAATAGTGTGTGTCTGAACTTGCCACCGCTGACAATATGACAGGTGCAACTCAACTTTAATACCCTGACAAAGACAAATAGCAACCTTTTCCAAAAATTCAACCACCTAGCAGTACCTAAACTAATTATTAATTATATATTTTATTTATTATATAATTGGTGTATAATTCAAAATTTTAATTATTATAATTTAATAAATTATTTTAAAATAAGAATTTTTCATTACGTAATGATGTCATTTTGACTAGCTTTATACTTTTAGGCGCATTCTACATTTCTTTTGGTCTACTATCTCAAAATCTTGAGTCTGAATTTTCTAGGAAAATGAATGTTCCAGATTGCATGAAAAATTCTATAAGAAAAGAAAAGAAGATATGTCTTGACTCAATTAATAAAAATTAAATATGTTCTACTAAAATTTTATGTATTTGAAATTCGTGAATTATATATACGTTATGTCTATGATCCTAAACCTATTCTAATTTTGAAAATATGTTACATATATTGTATTTTAATTATATAATCTATCTTTTGCGTTTATGAAATTTTGATGAAAAATACATGTTAAATTTTCGGAACGGAGATATTCGTACTTTTTTGCTACCACTCATTTCTTGATTTAGAAAAATAAAGTATTATCTCAAATAAAATATATTTCAAAATTATGCTAATTTTTTATACGTATAGTGATTATATACATTAATTAAATGAAATAAAAATGATCAAATTTTATTTAAAACTAGTGTTACTAATCAATGGTGAAAATGCTAATGAAATAGTACAAGAATATCATCATCCTCACCACCATTGATGAACAGCACAACCCTTGTTCCTCAGTTGCAAGAACAGATCATAACACTGAGCATACGAGTAATTAAACCTGTTAATCCTCTCACCCGAACAACACTTCACATACCGATCGAAATGGCACTCCATGAACAGCTCGTCGATCAAGCACATCGCCCCCCTCTCCACCAACTCCTTCACTAATCTGATCTCTGTCCCCTCTATATCCATCTTCACCACCACAAAATCCCTCTCCCGCACCGTCCTCTTTAGCCAATCCACGAAATCAAACGCCGGAACTCTCGTCACCGCCGAAAGCCCATCTGCCTCCGCTGTCTGCCCTTCGATTCGGCCGAACGGCCGCATTCTCCACACTTTGTCCTTCACGATTATGGGCTTGCTGCCGAAGACCACCGTCTCGTTCTTCACCCAGGCCGCGTAGGGCAAGAGGGTGACCCCTTCTCTTGATTCGTACTGTTTGTGGAAGGCTTTGTCGGCTTCGACGGCGTAGATTTCGAAGGTTTTGTTCTGTTTTGGGTATTGTTTGAGGAACCAGCTGCCGATGCTGGAGTCGTAGTCGCGGGCGCCGAGGTCGATATAGATGAATCGTGAGTTGGTGCTCAAGTCGACCATGGATGGGAGGTATTTGACGTTCTTCTCTTGCTTGCCGAGTCCCTCCCATATCTCCAATGGCTCCTCTGATATCAAGGGCTCCAGCTGGGGGATGAGTTTTCGCCTATACTCAGGAACACGGCATTCTTCCACCTGTTGCCGGCCCAGGGCGGCCGTGCTAAGGTTCGGGTAGGATTTGTTCCAGATCACGGCGAGGCAGGTGAGGAGAAGAAAGGCGAGGAGCATGCCGTAGATAATGAGCTTGAGGGGAGGGGCATATTTGGAAAAGACTGGTTTTCTTGAGTTCATGGCGATGGGTTAATAATATGGAGGGAAAAAGGAAAGGGGGGGGGGGGGGGGGGGTACGAAAAGAGAGTAAGGAATGGCTGTCATTTATAACTGGTAGGCGTGATACATCGTTTCAATATGTATATGATAAGTATCATAATATAAATTATACTAGTGTTTGTGGGCAATTTGAGGATTTAGAAGAGTGGGAGGATGGAAAATAAATAAATAAAATTAATTAACTAAATTAAATATTAAAAATATATAAATTAGCAGATAATAAAAAATGAGATACCAAAATAGTGCTCTCACTTAATAATAACATATAAATTATAAATAAAAATAAAATATAAATCAACATATCATATTTTAAAATTAAAAATAAGAATAAAAAATAAAACTAATTTCAAAATATTATTTAATGCATAAAATTAATTTAATATCACATTAGGGAGTATTTGTGAAAATTTTTGCTTTTACAAAAGTGATTTTTATAAAGAAAGTTGAAAGTTGTAGCAGAATCTAAAGTGGCGCAATGTTTGTAGAAAAAATAAAAATAGACAAAAGTTAAATTAGATAGTGTTTGGAAAAAATCACTTTTAAAATAAACTTAATTGATTAAAGACTATTTTGTCACCGTATGTTAAAAAGATATTATTTTTTATTATATTCGCTTTTGCTATTTGTCAATAATACTTATTTTTCCTTAAAAATAATAAATTTTATTTTGCTTGGTATATATCATATTTGATTTTTTCTAAAATATTAATAAAAAAATAAAATTTTAATTTAATAATACTTCCACTAAGTAATATAATTATTGATTCATACACAATAATTAAACCTGCATGAATGAAAAAAAATATTTTATTAATTAATCATAGCCATTTAATTTATATTTTTTATGATAAATGAATAATATAGCAAATAAAATATAAAAATTATAAAATATTTAATTTGTAAAAGTGTAAACTTGATTATTGTTAAATTATTCAAATAATTTAAAAATTTTAATATCAACTTTAAGTATGAAAAAATTAAAAATAAAAAGGTAAAATTAAATTAAGGTTATTATAATGAGGGTAAAGTAATAAAACTAAAGTTGAATTTATTTAAAAAACAAGCCAAACTAGCTCGCGGATGCTTCTAACTTTTGATTTAAAAATGTTTTTCTTAGTAATTTTTAGAGTCAGAAGCTAAAAAGTATTTTTCTGAAACTTGCACAAACACTCCCAATGTCACGTACAATGAAAAATACTTTTTTTTTTTTTTTTATAATTATTTGTATAGAGGATGATGGAATTGAATGAGGTTATTTATTGTATAAGGGTAGGTAGTAGGTGGGGCATGGGTTGTGGGCTGAATTTTCAAGGGTTTAGGGCTGAAATCTCAAGAATTTGGAGATATTATTGTTCACCTAAGAAGAATTCCTGCTTCATTTGATCTTAACAGAATACTCAACTAAACCATAATCAGATTTGGAACTTTTGCCTTGATTTTTCCTTATTTTTTTCAGATTCTAATTCAAAAAAATAAATAAATAATTTGTATAAAATAATCACTTTATATGGTCTCACATACAGTGCCAAAATGAATAATTTAGAAAAAGGGCTAAAGGTATTGAAGGCGGTACTCAAATCAAATTTGATTAAAAAGAATATAATTGTAGAGTAAAATAGCAAAAAATTGCATTAATTTGTAAGAAAAATAACAAATATTTATAGTGTTATTTTTTATATGATTTTACGATTTTATCCATCATTTTCGCTATACTAAATTGTTTAATTTCTATTATTTATTCTAACAAATTGAAATGGATAATAATGTAATTATGCCTGAACCTGTTGTTCCTCCAGATTAAAAAATATTATCCTATTCGTTTTATAATGTATGGTAGCAGCTTGGGAAGAAGTGTGGACGTACAAAATATCTTATTTATTATGGTAAGTTGCTCATGTTTTAGCGTAAAAAACAAATAGCATATATCATTTTTGTTGTTTTTATTTGACAATAGATTCTCTTTTGATATAGAAAATATAAAATTTAATTAAAAGTCATCTTTTTAATTAAGATGTCTATGGGTGTTCGAGCAGGAAAGGGGCGGCAACGGAAATAAAAGATATTTCAAACTAGCCGTCTTCAAATATAATTTCTGAAGCAAGTAAGTTTAATTTAATTGACGAAGTTGATATCTTTATGTATAATTATAAGATTATGTGTTCCAAATTTTGTTGATGTGTGATTTGTTGTTCGATTTTCAATTAAAGGTAGTTGTTGATCAGTTAATAAATATTTTATATTGATTATTATTAATATATTGGTGTTATAGTTTGCAGTGATCGAAATTATGATATAATTGTTATTATTATCTTTTTTGAGAAAAGTAAAATTTCATAGGGTAAAAACTGAAAACAGACAATTTCAGGAGTGTTGACTGTTAGTTCGGTACCATAATATAATTCACATGTCATGAGAATGAAGTAAATTAACATGTGATTGGGCAACTGGTGACCTCACAACAAAAACTACTACCAACATTTACACAACAGACTCTGTATAAGTTTGACATAATTATACGTAATTGTTATAATTTAAAAAATTACAGATATTTTTTATAGTTTTGAAAAATTATAAATACTCTTTATAGTCTTGAAAAATTACAAATAGTCCTATCATGGGTTATTACGAGAGTATTTATTAAACAGTCGTTAATTCCAAATAGCTATTATAATTTTTCATACAACGAGTGGTATTTATAATTAAGTCAAACCTCAAGGGGAGCCTGTTGCAATTTACCCTTAGGTCTACGTAAAAGTTTCTTGTATTTTGCAAGAGAAGAGTAGGACGATGCGATGAAATGCCAACTCAAATGTCTTTACTTCAGAGATGTTTGTTCAGTTTTGTCATATTAATGGTAGAATTGAATGCTTTCCAACTCAAAATATTTGTAGAGCCTGTGAAAGCAAAGGCCTGAAAGATTGGTTTACCAACCTCAAAACTGTATCCTTTTCTTGAGCAGCCTCGGATAATTTTGAAGACTTCCATTCTGCCTAGGCAGCAAGAATGGCCGAACGCTGGTTTTGTTGTGACTTTCAGCCTTCAGGAACAAAACAGTCGGGAAAACAAGTAACTGTGACAGCCCTGCACGGTATCAAGCAAAGGGCATGTCTGACAAGCCTCCTCCACAGCTCGGTTCATCCACTTTGTCGACAAATCCTCAGCAATTGGAGCAACCTGATGTTGTAATACAGCTGCACCTAGAGGTCCAACCAAATTTAGCCTGGTTGCAGCAGATATAACATCTCTCATGGTCACAAACATGTACGCTTTCTGAGTGGTCTCGGCTTCAAATCCAAGAAGTCCACATACAAGCCCAAAAATGGGGGCGTGGTGGAAAGAAACAGCCCCACTGCTCAAAGCTTCACTTCTCATCATTTTGAGCGAGGGAATTTCTGAAAAAACTGAAGCAGCTACTCTCATAAGTGCTGATCCTTGAGCTATTGATGCTTTACGACCAACTTCGTTTGTCAGCATAGCGTTCAACAATCTGTCGAGTTTATGCCATGTTTGTGTATCAGGAGACATGGCTGCGGCATAGACAAATGGTAGAAGCAGGCTTCCGGTATTCTCCAATACATGGATTACATAAGTTCGTAGATCTTCAGGCGAAATGACCAGGCGAGCTTGCATGGCTGCCTCCAGACCAAATGAATGAGCAAAGCCACCAGTAGGGAGTATAGAATCTAACAATTGCCATTGACTCCATAGCCGAAGAGAGCCTGATGATGAAGATTTATCTTTGTTATCGTTTGCCTCCCCCACAAACTCCATACAAGGCACAGTTTGCACTGGCATACAGAAACATCAAACAGCAATTTAAGCAAGAATCTAGCAAACCAAACTATCATAAGCTGCCTTACAAAAGAAGTCACTTAGACCAAAATCTCATGCAAAATCAGAAATGAATTGACAGTCTAACAAAAGCCCACTTGCTAATTCAATTGTGCATCCTAAATTATCCTGAATCCATCCCAATAATAGTTCAGGGAAAGCAAATGTTTTACACATATGAAGAGGCAACTGAAGGATCATAGCCTCCACTGTTTCCTTGTGTTTTAACCTGAATTGCCTGCTTCATCTTATCTTATCAAGATACATCATTTTTTCACTCTGGCACTAAATTCATCACATTTCTCTCACATATTTTGTTATAAGCATTTTCATAAAATATAACTCGGATATAGAACACTCCTTTACAGTAAAATAAATGCTAGACTTATCTGAGTTGATTTCTCTAACTAGAAAACCACATCTTGCCCCCAACTAGTCAGCAGCAATCAAGGCAGTCTAAAGGTATCCCAGAATGTAAAAAACATAATCAATCTTACTGGGAAAGGGGAAAAGTAATCCAATTATCACTGTTCTCTATTGCAGCAAAACAAGGATAAATTTGATTTGCTCTCCTGGAAGGGAAAACAAAGAGAAAGTGAACAGAGGAGAAAGGTAAAAGCATTGGTCCGTCAGATTGTATGCTCAGGCAATCAAACATTAGATACAGAAATCAGGAAAGAAAAATGGGTTCTTGAAATGCTTAAACAGATAATAAATGTACCAAAAGGATCCAGTAAATTTTAACTCCACGGTTGGTAATTGAGTATGAAATCCATGAAAAGTCAAGAATTTATATGCCACAAGAACCTGATATATGGAAGTAAAAGGGGAGATATATCAAATGAATTTGATCGCAGGTATTCAAGTTCTACACCGGTTCAAGCACAGAGGATTACCTGAAAGCAGCTCTTGCTTTTGACGGGACAATTCCCACAGAAAATCACAAACAGAAGGTCAACAAAGAAAGAAAAAGAAGAATAAACAAGAGTGGGAGAAATTATACCGAAGGAAAGAGCGAGGACAAAAGGCGGTGGTTGACCGTGAACGTGAAAGCTCTCTTTATTGGTGTTTGGTAAATTGAGACGTAGTTTTGTTTTGGTGAGTGCAAGCCAAATGAAATTGTTGTTAGCTTTGGCTTGTTGAAGGTAAAACTAAACTGAGTTATGTAGTTAAATTTCTTGAAATGCTTTTTGTTTAGTTTGTCTCTTTAACTTAAAAGAAATTTGATTATTCTAAATCATACATGTTCTTTAGAAAAAAAGCCCTCGAATTTTTTAATTGTTTCGAGGCAAATCGTGGTCTGGAATCAAACCACTGATAATTATATTGTAGCGCTGTACGGTTAAAGTTAGGGAGGGTGATTCCTGATCCCGCTGATCAGGTGTTCGATGATATGCCTGTGCTAGATATGTTACGGATGAAGTCCCCTGCTTCTGTTTGATGCTTTTCCACGTTGTATTTGTGGTTGTCTTAATTTATTGAATGGTGCGTTCATTTATCAACAATGAAAGATAAATATATATGTTGAAACAAAAATTGCATTGTCAACACCTCAAAGATTTGGAAGATTACAGTTTGAGCTGATAGCAATCAGGCTTTGTGTTTACACTTCTATAGTCTTTTGATTCAGGGCTGTGTATCTCCATCTCTCCTTCTCGACAAAGTCCGCATCCAGGAACTGGGCTATGAAAGCCCAGAGCCTATAAATGTCTTCAAAGTTGGCCAAGAAAGTAAGTGCAACAGTAACCACTGCGATTCCCTGATCCGCTTTTCTGCTTTTGCTTCTTGCCACTTCGTTCTCTTTGATGTTTGTCTCTAATATTCTCTGCTTCTCTCCTTCAAACTTTTCAGGGAACCAAATGTGGTGCAACAATCCATGGCTGAGAGAAATATTATTCCGGGCGGCTAGTTTCTGTACTAGAGCGGGTTCAACCTTTTCTCCTTTCCAGTCATATAAATTGAAGGCCAAGGCTGGTCCGCGGTCAAATTTTACCTTTGGCCCATAGATTGTCACCAGGGGAAAATTATCCAATCTATTAGGATGCTGAAGCTTCATCAGTGCACTAACCAGCCAATTGATTAAGTACCTTCCTCTGCTATTGACGAGCATCAATCCCAACGAATCCACATGATCCAAGCATCTGCACTGAATAATTGAGCCTTCATTTTCTGTCAATGTGTGCCTTTCTTGGACTGAAACAATATGTTTCTTCAATTCGACTTGTTCTGGATGTTCCGACCTGTTCTCAGTTGGACAGGATTGCTTTTCACAAACATCACTGGTCTCATTTTCTTCAGATTGTCTATCCGTTGAATCTTGCTCAGTGTATGGAACAGTAGAGTTTGATATATTGTCACATTCTTGCTTTATCCCAAGTCTAGCGATTTGTTCAAGTTCTGTGTCTGTACCTGAAGAATCTTCAGGGAGAAGCAAGTTCTTTGCTGGTGTAATGGATACAATTCCTGCACCTGTTGCATCTTCCAGCATTGGTACAATGGATTTCTTTACAAAGAGGCATCCAAATCCAGTTGGGTTTTCCCCGAAAACTTTGTAGAAAGAGCAAACAAGGAAATCAGGGCGGAAAAGAGAAAGGCCAAAGCTGTCCATGTCTTTTGGTCCCAATGCACAGGCATCCAGCAAGACATGCCAGCCGTGTTCCTCTGCCATTGTCATCCATTGATATGAATAACTGGCTCCCGTCATTCTTGACTGAAGAGGGAACACAAATAGCCCTCTATGTTTCTTCTTCTTCTTCTTCCTCACAATCATCTTCCGCAGTTTTACTGAGTTAATCCTCAGCCTCGGCCACTTGAACTCTGCTGCCATGATACGGGCCCCTCTCTTCTCCGACATACTAATCATGGAGTCCACCGCCTCGCTCTCATGGTCATAAACTGTAAGTAGCTTTCGACTAGATTGGAAGGGGTATGATTCCGCTACAAGTTTGAAAGCCGATGATCTATTCGCTGTGAACACCATACAATAATCATTTTGAGAAATGTTCAGGAAATCCATAATCCTGTTCTTGATTCCAGATTCTAGTTCTGATCCATCTCCACCATGTAGGAGCTGCGACTTGAGACTCGCCGACTTAAAAGTTATGCCAAACAATGGGAAATCAGATGAGGTATCAGAGGCATTCTTGGACTTAACCTGTGATTGTGAAAATAGACCGACGCCAATGTAATCAAGACAAACATGGTTTGAAAGTGAGAGCTCACCATATTCTCGAGCTCGTATCTGATCAACTGGAGCAGTATCCGAGTACTTGGGATAAGTTTTGATGAACTGAACAAATGATTCTTGCAAAGAAGGGATGGATTCATGGTTGGTGAAGTGGGTATTGGGGAAGAACGAGGACGCCGTTGTGATGGCAAAGTTACGACGACAAGCTGCAGATGTGCTTGTCGTCTTTGCAATAGGCTGCTCAGGCTCAGACACTCTCAGGATGGGAGTTGGATAACAACCGTGAAAACACAACTGAGTTGCCTCCTTCACACAAGGTGAGTGCATCTTTCCTATGTTTTAATGCTCAAATACACTCCTGAATTTCTTGGAATCAGTATGCATTGTTTTTTATAGAACACTGATGCTTACTTGTTAAGACAAGTGTGGAAAAAGGTATTGTTTAAAGCATGCTGTCAACACTGAAACTCTTTGTGGAATGGGACAGGGAAAATGATTATATTGAATGAGTTCTTGACCTTTTCCTCGAAATTTATTAAAGTTTCCTTTTTCTTTTTCTCCCACTTTTATTTATATCTTTTTCGTAATTGCTGTCGCATGTTTGCCAAAGTTGACTTAGCATGATGACATTGGCAAAGGGGAAGCGGACTGATTAATGCTTTCCCACCCACCCCTATCTTCCTCTCTACACCCATACAGATATCCTCTGGTACATAAACTCGGCCTGAAATCAGGGTAATCGCTTTCTGATTATATTTTATTATTGGGATAATATTTGTCAATTAAAAGTGAGATTTGCCGTTGAAATTCTTGCTTAAACTAGATTTTAAAACCTTATTAATTTCTTATCAATGTATGTTATGTTATAGTTAACCCCGAAAAGACGGATCTCCACTCCAGATTGGAAACATAACCAAACATGAAGAAGATCAACTCAACCCGAGAATTTCAGCCATTGGTCACACTGTCATCCCACAACTTAAGTTCGTCATACAGTGATTAGTTATAAATATTCACCAGTATGTTCTGTAAAGGTATGCATTTATTAATTTGAAATTCAACTTTTCAACCCTATATTTATTTAAATCAGGAATCTATACGAATTTAAGCATTAAAGAATTATAATTAGAAATCACGCAACCAGTAGTTTAACGAGTTTGTTTGTCTTCATGTTAGTGTTTTATTGTGAATTTTACAACAAATAAAATCTGTACTAAAAAAGAGCTGTCATAAGATTAACTTTCTTCATTTAGAAATAAATAAAATGAAAAATGAATAAAAGCTAAAGGAAGACAGGGATTTCCGTAATGGCCGGCATCAGGACATTGAAGCTGGCCAAAAGAGGCTTATCACTATTACTGCCACAAAGAATTTCTTTTATAAAGTAAGTGTTTTACAGATTTTCAGCCACACCAAAGTTGAGTACGCGGACCATATTTGGTTAAATGCAAATTACTTCCTGCTTTATATAAAATGAGTAAATTAGTTTCTGTAAAAAAGAAATAGCAAATTATTCTCTAAGGAAAAAAAAAAAAAAGGATAATAACCCTTACACGAGTTCATGTAATTCACGTGTTTTTTAAAAAAATTATTTTTTTTTAATTTTTAATTATAAAATTATATTTATAGTCTTATTTAATGACCATTGGATCTTATTTGTATCTAAGGTCTAAATTGAAATAGTAAATCTGCGACCCGAATTTTAATTTATTTTAATCCACGGTTAATATTTAAACAAATATATAAATTTAAACAAAATAAATAAATATATATAAAAATATTATTATATATAATTAATAGCAATATTATATATATATATATATAGAGAGAGAGAGAGAATAGTAACATGAGGGCCGAAGAAGGGGGAGGGTAGCGGGGATGGGAAGAGGAAGGGGAAGGGGCAGGAAACGGAGACGGCACAGAGATGGAAGGGGGATGCGGGCGACGAGGAAGGGCGAGGGACGCGGAGGGAGAAAGGGAGGGGGAGGTGACGGCGACTGCGATGTGGAAGGGAAGACAGAGGGACAGAGGTGGTGGAGGGAGGGTGAAAGGGAGATATTATACAAAATTATATATTAATTATTTAATTAAAATAATATTTTATTTAATATATAATTTTATATGATGAAATAAATATTAATATATATTATATATTTATATTAAAATAATATTTTTAATTTTTAAAAACTATATCCCGTCACACAAGGGACGAGTGTATTACTCCTCCCCCTTTAAGGAAGTGATTGCTCATTTTTTTAAAAAATAGAAAAATAATTTGGTATTTAATTTTTTATAGGCGAACAATTTCCTTATTTTCCATATTACATGGAGGTGACTTGCATCTTTTTCTAGGTAAATAATACAAGTTTTGTTTACGTCTGATTGTATAATTCATGGAAGATTTATTACAAATTTTCTAGTGTGTGATTGCTAAATATATATATATATATATATGACACGTTTGAAACTTTTAATCATGTCATTTCACGCTCCCAGTGTGGCATATGCTTACTGTCTCCTCGAAATTTCATAATTTTGGTGGTTTGAACAAAATTATTTGTCCGAACTCACAAAAAAAAGAAAAGAAAAGTCAATGTAAAATTTCACTATCCTTTTATATTGTGTTTCTTTATCGTTTTTTCATTTTCCGAAAGTTAATTTGGGGATTTGACATGGTATTGATAATCAGTTCAGACAGTGTGAAATTAGTTAGTTTGACATGGTATTAATAATCAGTGCAGACAGTGTGAACTTAGCTATCTCTTAACTTTTCCATGTCTTCATATGAAAAACACACCAGACCTTAACAACCAAAGATATGACTCTTCTAGGCTGTCCGCATCCTTGCCTTCTCAAGAACTTGTTTCAAGAATTCAAATTTAATAAGCAGTAGGTTTCAAAGGTATTATATTTTATGGCATTTTAATTTGGTATTATGTCCCTTTCTTTGAGATAAATCGAGTTAGTTAATCCGTCAGCTGTCATCCTGATTTATTTAACACATTCGACTAACCTGATATTGTCTTCTATGTTTGACAATTAATTTTGACTACAGCTGATGATTTGAGGTACTCTTCACACTCATAATATATTAATCAAAGACATTGATATATGAATTATACAGTGAGAAAATAATATCTCAATGCTGACACTTAGCATTTAAAACTAAAGGTGTTACGTTACTGCAGAGGATTCTGGACTTGCATTATACATGCGTATCCATGAGGCTATAAAATTATTCTCGTTGCGATTATTAAATCTTGTTACTAAAGAAAGTTGAGTTGTTTGATTGATTCAAGTAGAATTTCTTGTCTAGGAAGTAAAACTAGTTTGAGGAAAATGGTTGCCCGAAAGAGTCATCAGTTCGGGATCATGTCGTATTTTTGTATCATACGGAGGGATGAGGTGCTGACTAGTTGAAATCTGTTAATATAATCTCTGTGCAAATGCAAATTGACAGGATACCAACAAAGAAGTTTGATGCACAAGTGTTTATGATACTAGGGTGTAGCCAAAATGATCGACTTCATGAGGGATCTCTTTCTCAACAGAAATCCCAGACATCCCAAAGTCGTTGCAAGAAGAAGGTTTTGAGGAAAATGACTTACATTAGGGACATGATGAATATTGAGTTGAAGTTAGGGAGATGGGACAGGAGAATATTGGAAGGAGATACATGACATTGACCGAAACAGAATGTATATACAGTAGTTGTAAAGAGGTGAATTCAATTGACTCGCCTAGCATCTCTTACAGTCTCCTGCCACACGAACACCTTCTTGAATTGCAGGAAGCGAGAGCAAGAGCAAGCACGCAAGCCATTTATCACCACCGGCAACGCATTTTAGCATCATCTTACTCCTATTACCACTGTGAACTGTTACCTTCTGCCTTTGGAGCAATGATTATTTTCGAGTACTTGGAATTAAGCTGAATCATTCACAGGGCAACTCTCCTTTGGCATGTTATGGGAATCAGAAAAAATACAACTCATCACCATCTGCATTGCAGCAAGAACCATTGCATGCCAAGTAAGAGAAGCCCTATGAATGGTTTGCTTACTGAGCCGTTGTCCTTTCGACTTGACTTCCCTATTTAGTGGCTATAATTATATATATATAGGCATAGATGGAATAAACCAACAGAGAAGCGGCATATGCTTGGAGACTTATGCTATGGATATCCACTGAGAGCTGCTTTTTCTTGGTCATAACATGCATTTGTTATCCATCCGTTGTTGCTGTCAGGAAAGCCCCTTTACTAGCATACCAGATTCCTCACCGTCCTGGCCCGTGAATTTGTTGGTAAAAATGGGAGAAAAGCGGTAGAAAGGAGATGCTGTCTAAAAGACGAAGTGGGCTTATTACCAGACCCATGAAATGGCATATCCTTCATGATATTCCTCCATTTTATTTACTTTGTTGCCTCTTCAGAGATTGGAATTCCACCCTGGCTATAGAAGATTACAGCACTCTTGAGGACAGAAAATCAGGTGCTTTTTTCTTCATCACTCTCTTATTTCTACTACAGCAAAGATTTTACTAATAACCATATGTTGTCTTTCTGTGATTCTTTTGTTTATAATCCTTCACACTTGGTATTTATGTTAAGTCTCGTGGTATATAACCTTATTTCTAGATAAAAGTTGCAATCTAGAAGCAGGATAAATCAAGAAATAGGTTGATTAGGAAACCAGGCTAGCTTCTATTTCAATATCAGGAACTCCCAAGTTCTGGTTTTCCTGATAATCTGCTTGCTTACCTCAAGTTATACTAATTTCAATATTCTTTGAAAATATTTGATCGATTTATAAGGATATGACAATGATTTTATCAATAACACAAATCTTTTTGACATCAAAACTTACAGTAAAATACTGCACAAGCTAAATTATACAGTAGAAAAGCATTTCTTGAGCATGTAAGCATGCTGAAGGTCTTCTAGGTTCTTTCATTTTATTTACATGATGCCCGAATGGTTTTTATTTTCTCCTAGGCTTTGTCACATATGGATATTTCATCATTGGAACTGTAGCAAAACCTCAGAAAATGTAAGAGGCTCCTAGTGCAGTTAACATATGAAAATCCATTATTAATAGCATCTCTTGCTCTTAGGTACAGGAGTGATTGACAAATGTATCTGCTTCAATCATCGAGCATTTCGCTCCTGTAGAATTTTCTGTCCCATATACCTGCACCACAACATATCACAACAACTTAGTAAAAGACTTACCATTATTGAGCATACCAATGACTATCTCAAATCCATTAATAAAGACCTTCCAAGCATCATAACGGTGGCCTGAGGATTAGTTCCCGGTGAGCTGTAAAACGTCGAGCCATCAATCACACGCAATGCATCCATACCAAGCACTCTGTAATCATGATCAACAACTCTATCCACTTGGCACCCTCCATGATAATGCCATATAGTCATCACAGTGTCTAGACAGAACTGCTCCATGGAATAAGCGGCTGTAAAGTGTTTGATCCTCAGGTTGTTGGGAACTGCCAGCATCATATTCATCAGGGACTGAAACGATGTGAAGGGGTATCGGAAGGGAGAGAAGGGCCGAGATTCAACAACCCGTTTGATGATTTCCATGCCTTGGACACACCTCTGGAGGTCCCTGGGGTCCTGGAAGTAGTTGAATGTGACTCTTGGATTGTCATTCGGATCCCTGCTTTGGAGCTCCAGAAACCCGGTGGAGAAAGGCCCCATGATCTTTTCCAAGATGACTCCGGCTTGTACGCCGGGGTTCTGGTATAATTCGGGTACTCCAGTAGCTTCTGGGATGGTTTGGTTGATTGGCATTGTGAAGGTCTGGAGAGTCTGCACATTGTGCAATAACATACTAAGAAATCAAAAATATTTTTACGGATAGTTATGTTCACCTCCCTAAAATATATAGTCTATTTATACAAATCACTCTTATTTTGATTGACTGCAAATTTCTCTCCATGCAGCATTAGGTTGTAATCCACATAATAAGAGAAAGTTTGATGGGAGCCGAAAAATTATACTTATGCATTGAGTTCACATTCCTACGTTATTGGAGGTTAATTAAAACAATCGAGCGGTCAATATATACACATACAATTTCAAAATTGATGCAGGAACAAGGTTGAGTTGAAAATGAACCTGGTTCACTGCCTTGGCAAAGTCTTGAGCCGTCCTCCGGAGCCAAGCGAGGTCCAAGGATCCACTGGCAGCTTCCACGTAGCTACCGACATCGGTTATGCCCACAACCTCAATCAGGGACAGTTCGACTGGCCTAGGAGAGGGAACTAGGACTGCATTCATTGGATTATCAGACATGCCATGACCCACCAATGGATGGTCCAATATCACTCTTAGTCCATGGGCTGTAAGTTCCGGGGCTGGCCCAATACCGCTCAAGAGCAAGAGCTGTGGGCTGCCCAGTGCACCTGCTGAGACAATCACCTCATTCATGGGCCCATTGTTCAAGTAGGCCATGTGCCTCTCGCCCTTTGAGTCTCTGAAGAAAACTCCATACGCCTTTGGTTTTTGCCCTGCACCACCATCGTCATGAATAACAAATAATACCAAAGGAAGACATAGGACTTGAATAACTTAAAAAAGGCAATTTCTACTATTATTGAGAAGAATAATTATATTTACACCTTTAGATTTATAGTTTATTTATATTTTTTTACGTAACATAGATCATTCGTGACACTAAAAAAAAATGAATAGTTTGTATAATAATATTAAAGTTCGAGGGCGTGTATGTGCAATTTTTCAAAAAGCGATGGTTTGTAACTTTGTGTAATAATATTGAAGTTTCAAGAGGTGCATGTGTATACAGGTGGTTTGTGTAATAATATTGAAGTTTTAAGGAGTGTGTATAATTTTTCATAAAGTAAAAATAACATGATGTTGACTTTTCTAACTGAGTATATGTATGACTTTTTAAAAAATAAAAATAATTTATTTAAATAGATCATATGTAAGAGGTGTAGATATAATTATTCCTAAATGAAATTTAGAAAAAGTTGACCCTAAAGAAGAGACAATGACAAGGGCAACAAAGTTGGGCAGTTAAACCTATATCCCTAGTTCAGAAATGAGAAGATTGTGGATAATTAATCTCATAAATGTGAATATATATTCTAATTTCTTAATATTATTCTATTAAAGTGTTGTTTAAATATATATATATATATATATAAAAGATGATGGGAAATGCAGTCACCTGGTGATGTCTTGATCAAGATTTGGTGCGCAACTGCATGCAAATAGACAGTAATGTTGGCGGGATCAGCGTACTCCAACAAATCAGCAGCCGTATGCCTATACCCGTTCTCATCAAAGATCGAACCCCCAATTTTAGTCCCATGCAGATGCGCATACGTTGTTCCCCTGTAGGGGGACACCCCTGCCTCCAGCAGCCCGTCCCGCACCGCCGCCTGCCACGCCTTTACCACCGGCCGGAAAGCCACCTTCCTCTCTACCCACGCGTAAGACTCTTCCACCAGCCGCGGCTCCCATCCCATCTCGTTCACGTACTCGCTGCTGGCGCGGGTGTAAAACCCCGCGTTTATGGCGGAGCCGCCGCCTAACACCCGAGCCCGGTGGTTGAAGACGCCGTCCGTCGAGACGAACAGCTGCGCTGCGGAGGTTGAAGACGTGTCCGACAGTGTCGCTGGGAAACCGTCAATGTGGGTCACGTTGGGGTTGTCGTATGGTAGGCCGCCCCTCTCCAGGAGTAGTACTTTCGCAGAGACGGAGAGCGTCGCCGCCAGCGGGCAGCCGGCGGTTCCGCCTCCGACGATTATGTAGTCGTAGAACCCGGATGACGGAGCTGTTCTTGCATCCTTCGCAAAAGATTTATATGGAGCTGATAATTATTGAATAAAATTAAAAAGTAATCAGCTCCAGTAATAAAATGTCAACTCCGTGTGTATTTTTGCCATAATTAGTTCTTAGGTTTCATAATATAATAATTACTGAAATCAGATTTTTTATGTTAAATTTTATTACATATTTTATTTTATTTAATATATACCAACGTATATAAAATTAAAAATAATCTATTTTATTCAAAAGAATTATATAAATAAAATAATTTAATTGCATTTTTAATTCTACAAGTATAGTTATTTGGTATTTTGGCTATATAACTTACTAGGGCAACAATTCAATACTGTACATTTTTTCTTTTCACAATTTCAAGATAAAATTAGAAGAGATTTCAAAGTTGGTCTAAAAGTAATGCAAATGGGTTGAAAAATGAGTCAATTTTGTCTTAAAATTATAAAAATAAAAAAAATACATAACTAAATTACGACCCTATAGTAAGTGTAGGATCAAAATGTCAAAAGCCCATAATAGGCCTAAATAAAATAAGATAAAAAAAATAGTAAAACATAGGTGAAGACAATTAGCATATTATAAATCAATTCCCGACAACAAATCCATGAAACCAAATTAAGTGCATCATTCATTTGTCACAAAAACACGCACTTTTGCGTGTTTGTATGTGTGTTGAGAGAGAGAGAGAGAGATACCTTTCTCTGCAAAAGAAGAAACAATGAAGAAGCTGAAAATCCCAAGAGAAGCTGCTGCAAGAAAGGAAAAGCACCTTGGAAAAGGCATCATGTTTTATTATAACGTCTTACTTCACTTACTGGAAAAAAGAAGCAAGAGAAGAAGAGATTGGGGTGTGTGTGTGTGTGTGTTTGTGTTTGTGCAAGCACAGAATAATCAAAGACAAGCAACGAACAAACCCCCACCCCGGCGGCCCCCTTTATAGGAAGAAATGATATATGAGAAAACAGCGACTAAGTCGGCCAGACATCTTTTCCACTTTCTTTAATTACAGTTGAACAAATCAGAATTAGCTCATCCTCATTTAAAGATTACAAGAGTTTGTTGGCAGCTGCCCCGGCCCCATGCATATATCTCTTCCTCTCTTACCTCCAACGTAAATGTCATTCCAACACATGATTTAAGGTTGGAACCACACAACACACATCTTCCAGCAACACCCCACAACCCCCATTCTATATCTATATGTTAATGTAACTGTAAATGCATGCTTTTTCATTAAATCATTATTCTTCCCTTCTTCAACCTTTTTCCTACGGAAACACTCCATCCAAAATCTCTAATTGCTACATTTATTAATTCCTTATCTATGTCAGGAATATTTTTATTTAAATTGAGTTTAGTCAATTCAAATTAATTACAATATAATAAGTGTGCTACACTTGCAATGTAAATGATTATTTTGCTTTAATTGTATACTAATCATATAATAATTGTATTACACTTGTCATATAATTGGTTCAGGCTTAATCAAATTTGATGTGGATAAATTTTTTTCTATCTATGTAAATCTACGACCAAAACTAAAGTAGGTCTTTGGGCTTCTACGACAGGTACTTCTAACCGTTTAAAATAAACATGTATCAATTTACTTTTGAATTTTTAATTTTTAATTTTAAACTATTTAAATTAAATTGAATTAAGCCAAATTTATAAATAGTTCACTACCAACTTCTAGTAGATTATTGATAAAATTATAAATATTAAACTGTTTTATCACATACTTCCAACTTAAACCTTCTTTTTCTAAAAAAAAAAAAAAAAAGACTTTTCGTGTTTGATTTCAGACCCTGACAAACTTTCACTGCCACGATTTATTTTCAGCACAAAAATTAGAAGATATTGCTTAAGTAATTCTGATTCGTATTAAAATTAGATTTTTTGTGCACTAAAGGTTTGAAGATTGACTTATATTTTTATTCTTGAAAATAACAGATCATAGGGGTCGATTATGTATAACTCAGTGTACGAAGTTATAAATAAATAAAATAGAGTAATTTGGGAACTAATAAATCGGTATTTAATAGCATTATTGGAGTATAAGTGTGTCACCTAGTTTATGCGACTTTGTATAATTGGTGTTTAATTTCTATCATTAATTCCACGTTACCACTTACGTATATTTATGACTATCTATGATTGGTGTCTTGTCTGATTAATTCCTATGTACTACTTGAATTGTACCTTTATAATTAATTTCCACATAATAGGTTGGGTCTCCCGTGAGTTTATCAAAATTTTGACATTAAAAATATGAAATTATATTTTTTTTAGAAAAATTTTAAAATTACACGTACATCCTATATTCCCAATTGCCACCAAGGCAGGCTGCGGAGGCCTCTGGACCGAGCTTGATTCTTTGGAGGGGTCTCTTGTCAGGTTGATATTCTGAAGCCTGTGGTGGACTAATAAGCCTAGCCCGCTGGACTTAGACCATATGGACCCCCAAAAAAAATTTAAAAATAAATAACAAAGTAGTGAGGGTTTTGAAAATCTGTTGCATTGTCATTGCATAATTATGAGCGGCATCGAATTTAGGTAATCTCAAATTATAAATAAAATGAGCACTGAACCGACCAACACTGAAATTGAAAAGAAGGCAATAGACATCATCATGTGTTTGTTATATTTAATAAAGAGTGGTCTGAATTTCTACCACAAACATATCTTCAAGTGGGCTGTACCTATACCTATACCTATGCTCACTGTTTCACCACATACTTATCAATTTTAATGAGGGCCACTACTTTCCAGTTTTAGTGTCAGTAATGACCTATAAAATATATGCGAATCCACCTAACCCAACCAAAATCTTATATACTTGATGTTTTGTAAACTTTTAATTAATTGATCTATAATTAATATATTATAATTTTTAATCATTTCATCCCACTATATATATATATATATATAATTTACGGGCACTCCCCCACCTCTAATATTCTCCAAATAAATAAATATATTGTGTTTCATTATATTGAATCTCCATATCACAACTTTCTATAATGAAAATTTCATTTTTGTCTCACTTTATCAAAACTTATGGGGTTAAACACAATATTTTATCCATATAATATAAAAAATGCGCAAAACAAATGCTTTTAAAAAAAATAGCAAATTTATTCTATATGTTTTAAAGAATGAAGCAATTTATCATTTATTTAAATCATTGATATAATGTTGATTTGCTTGAGAGTTTTGCTCATTTTTCATATTATAAGGGTAAAATATATTTAACCCAAAAATTATGTGGAGTGTTAGCAGTTAGCCGCGACTGACATTTTTGTAGTGGATAAAAACTTTTTCTTTTTCTTTTTAATCATAAGTCTTATTAATATATTTATATTCAATTCTTATGGTTTGTATGTTTTTTTAAATAAAATATATAGAACAAATAAGTTTTGTACACACAATTGGCATTTACAAGAATTCGTAATAAACAAACTCCATGTGTATATACAGAGATTTAAATCAGATGAGAGAAGGAGATGAGTGATCAATCATTGGCGAATTTTAACTCAGTTTGGATTTGATAAAACGTGAATCTATTATACATCAACTATAATATAATTAATGTGATTAATATATAATTTAAAAATAATAATACATATAATGCATATTTTGTAATTAATTTAATTAGGCAAAAACTGTGTTGTGTGAGAATTTTCCCCAATCATTTGAGAAGTCGCCCAATATAAACAGAGAGGTGAGTTTATAAACGCATGCACTATTCACTCTTCAACCACACAGGCATATATAAAGCAAAAGAAGAGGTAATATAGGTATATATATGAGGGTTGTTGTGTAATTTTGTATACATGCATATGATCGAATACTTTTCTTCAAAAAGAAAAAGAAAAAGGCAGGCAGGTAACTAGAGCATGGAAGGATAAGGACTGGGCGTGATCTTTATTACAAGACCAGGGAAGACGTCATCGGGATCGTGGATATGAGGATTCCGCTCCACGATGAAAGGGTCGCCGCACTTATCGCTGATCGTGTGCAGCGTCTCGCCTTCTCCGACTACATATATTTCATCGCAGGGGCGGAGGTGGTTGAGCTTCCCCCGGCTCGCCGCCGCCCCTTCCGCTTCTTCATCGTAGTGATTTTGATCCCCCACTGAACCGCCTATGAGGATGATGAGGGCCAGTAACACGATGGCGCAGTACCATGACGACGCGTCTGCTATCGGAAGACACGATTTTACCAACTTCAATGCGCTGGAGAGATAATTAGCCATATAGGTTACGTTTTTCTATATTCTGAGAGAGAGGAATGATTTGAGGGTTGGTGGTGCGTCTGTTGATATAAGCGTTTGTCTTAGCAAAGGGGTTTATTGCGGGGGTATGGTGTAAGTCTTTTGGACGTATTTATTGCGGGGGGGTAATGGGTTATGGTGTAAGTCTTTTGGACGTATTTATTGGGTGGAAAGTTGATTAATTTCAAATTCAACTATGGATATGTAATAACTATTGTCTACTACTAAATTCAAAAATTAATGATGTCAAAATTATTATTAGTATTTTAAACAAAAAAAATAAAGTGTTGTTGCACAATACCTCGTAGTAGATTCATAGAAGTAGTAGGCCACGAGTCTATTAAGAATCGACACAACTTTAATAAATGACAATAATATTTATAATATATATACTGTTCTCTGAATATTTTAAAAATCAACTTATAATTTAATTATGAAATAAATATTAGTTAGAAGTAGAGTAATCCTTATGTTGTGTTTTACTAATAATTCAGAATGAATGATGATAGAATTTTAAAATTAAATGAAGTATAGGGCGAACATATATATGTACAAATTAAAAAAGATATTATAATAAATAAAAAGTGACCCATACGACAGGAGGAAGAAAAGAAGGTCCGATGATCCCAGTTGACGGGGTTGGCTAAGCCAGACACCCTTTCTCACAATGCAAGTTCCAAAGTTGACTTGCTTTCCCACCTCACTTCCATATATATTAATTTAATTCAAAGCATTGCGTTTCTGAAAACACGTGTTTAGAAGTGGAAGGCAGATGATGGTTGGGTTGGACGGTACGCATTAATAGTCGTGGGCGGGCAACTAAAATGACACGAAGAAAGGCCAACATCGGAACTTCATGTAATAAAAACTATACTTAAATTCACAAAATTTGAATCCTCGATCTCTTATTATTACTTATTTCAGACGTTGCAATATTAGTACTTGATCGGATGTTGGTTCAGATTTACGATTTATATCTTTTATAATTAGTAATTATGTTTTATTAAGCATTTATTAAATTAATCGGAAAAATCAATATAAATTCCCAGAATTATTAAAAAACTTTACACGCCTAATAAAGTTAGAAGGGCATTGTTGTCTTTGTCCAAAAATAATTCTTTGATGCTCCTTTTGTTCCATCCCGGTTGGGTGCACCTTATCTTTTTGACTGCAACAGCACCACCTGCACCTATGTATTTTCTCAATTATATATATGATGTAGGTCACGCGAAATCAGGATCGTCGGGTCGGATCGCTGAGTTTAGGTCGCTGAATCCCTCTTTCGAACTACCTGAAGTGGATCCTGAGAACACAGCAAACATAAAACTAGTCGAGAAGCCCTCGGCGATTGCCCTCCGATACTTAAGTTAGAAAAGTGGGGTGGGTCGAAAATATAGTAATGAGATCGAGTGAGATCACAAATATGGCGGTAAAATGAAGTGGTGAAAACGTATTTGAATAATCATAAATGAGGCTATATATAGTTGTACGGTACCCTCTAGGTATGCGACACGTGGCTCCAATAAGAGCGAGCCACATCACCTTCTGTAAAAGCCTGCTGCCGCCGCTACTGTACCTGCACACTGGGCCCCACGCGCTCAGCGATAAAATGCATGAAAAGGTGAAAAAATATAGGGGTATTTTGGTAATTGTGCAACTTCCATTATCAATATAAGTGCAGAATAATTGTTATCTATCATCTCAATTGTCGCAAACATAATTAGATAGATGCTTACACCTCATTTACGTTCTGGACTTAAGTCTTTCCTTTTTCATTCTACGGATATAAGGGTTGCAAAAATAATAAAATATATTTAAAAATATTAAATTATTCATGTTCGATTCATATTTGACTTAATTAAAATTTTTTATACTCGATTAGATCAATATTCAAACACAATTTTTTAAACTCGATGGTAATTCAAACAAGTTCAAATAATGATGTGTTCAACTCGATTCGAATTGTTATAACCTAACACATAGCGACTCTTTCCTCAAACAAATCTTTTATTGTAAAATAATAATGTTTCTAATTAGTATCACTAAAACAAAATTTCTTATTGCCAGCAGTTTTATTGGTTGTGGATTAAAATGATTGGGGAATAATTATTACTAACTATGGTTAAATAAAATTGATGCAAATATTCAATTTATCCAACATCAAAATTATTTTTTTCATGGCTTTTAGTGATAAAAAATATTTTAGCGACACTTGCAGCAATCATGACTAACAACTATTGAGGTAATCGTGGTTAATGACTATTTATTATGATTATTTATTTTTAACTATGTTAATTAACTATATAGTTAAATTTTACATTTGTTTTAGTGTATATATATACATATATATTATATGTATAAAATATATAATAATGTGAATTTATTATACACGAAAAGGAGAGAAGTAAATTATCTTTTTTTTTATAAATACAGAATAGAGATCAGATGGAAGATGAGAGCAGAAGTGATTAATGATGAGATTATAAGGAAAGAATATCTTAACATCTTTGCAAGAAAAGGGAAGAATGTCATGTTCTTGAAGCGATCAAACATATGTAATTCTTGATTAATGCATGATTTAAGTAATGTTAGGGATATATATATAAGGAGCAGTTGACCCAATTGTATATATGATGAGTGGATAACTGTCTATGTATCTATTTTAATGTTGTTTGTTTTTTGTTAGAATAATGGGTGGATTCACTTAATAGCAACCCTAGCTAGATGATGTTCAGCATGTGTGTACGTGTCAGGTTTAAGAAAAGTTGTAGGAATTTTTTACATTATGGCATTTGATGAATCATTTCGGACATACATGTCAAGTAATTGTTGCTTTCACAAATAATTGTTCCATGCAATTTGTACAAGGACGCCAACCTACCTTCCAGACTGATAACAATTTGATGTTGGAATATTCATATCAGGCCTTCCGAAACCTTCCAAAAGTTATAATCATTTACTTTAGAGTATATCATGTTAAAGGCTCCCAACTTTTTGAAAATTCTTCATTAAGATCTTTGTATTTACGTTGTTCAAATTAAATATGTAAGATTTGAGTCAAATTTTTTATATATTTCATCAATGGATACTTTGTATGTCACTATGAAACACTAATATGTATGAATTATTGTAGCTCGTAAATCTTATCACAGATCAAGAGTGCATTTGAAATCGTACAATTAGATCGACAGCTATAAATATTGGCTCCCCCAATCAAGTGTACGTAGCTTATGCTGCCCTACGTACTGTTTCATTCTCTCTTAAGAACCGACTCCGAACACTGATTTGAGTGTCGGAGGTCCACCCTCAAGAACCTCCTCCACTTAGTCTCTTTGCAGGCTTAGCTATGTTCTTTAAAGAATACTTTTATTTTGGTAGCAAATACACAAAACCCGTCATTAAAATACCTTAAATATACACTATTGTTTTTTTCTGAACAACACAATTAATTTGAGAAATATTTTTTGTCAAAATTAGTCTATAAATTTATGAAATATTTTAAAAATAAATTAAGGACGATCTATTCCTTTTTTTTTTTAAATAAAAATCCTAATATTCTTTGGTACGGGAGTTTGTAAGTTTGTCTATTAAAAGCTAATTTTGATAAAATATTTCATGAAATATTTAATTTAAAAGGTTTGTAAACTGACCAAAGTTACACACTTTTGATAATAACTTGTTATTCACTTATAAATTAGGAGAAAAAGAAAAAAGTGGATAAACATTAAATCACTTTTCTTAAAGTTACATTTCACGTCGGATAGCTTAAGATTGAGTAGTACATAAACCTAAGTTTCGGCCACGTACAATTTGGGTAGCAGAAATAGTAATTGCATTTTGATTCAAGCTTCAATTTTTACAATACAATTATGGGAAAATTATATTTTTGTCTCATATATTAAAGTTTTTTTTCTAATTTAATCCTATTTGTTATAATTTTTATATATTACATTTCATAAATTATTTTTTTTTCAATTTAAATCCTCACGGGTATTTTTCATTAACAAAAAGTGTACAAACATACACATGAGACTGCTGTCGATATTGTTGATCATCGGACAATAATCATTAAAATATCATGAGCAATAATAATTTCTTTTTTTTAGAGACAGTAACCTCTGAACTAGAATACTGTATTTAACCATGTAACTATTTCAAGAAGACAATCATCATTGGAATTCCTAAAAGTATTATTGACAAATTAAGCATACAGTTTGAACGGTATTTTTATGAATACATCTCAACTGCATCTGCATGCTTTATTTTTTAAAATTAAATAATTAAATAAAATACATTATTACGCCATGTATTCATTAGAAGTTATTTAACGTACGATTAATTAATAGTTTATAGGTATACACTATTGCGTAATTAATCAATTAATATAAATACAGACAACTACGAATTATTTTGATAAGATTCGACCTCAGCATCTCAAATTAATTTTGTCTAATTTTATTAATTACATAATAAAAATAAAAAAAAGAAGAGAAAGCCCGTAATAATTATGTTGTATTTTTTTTTTTAAACATGTATGAGAAAATTAATAAAAATATATAAGTTTGCACATATACAAAGTAATCAAGGCGTAGATTTTAATGAGACAATTTTGATGACAAGACCCGGGAAGACATCGTCCGGGTCATGAATATGGGGATTCCTCTCAACAATGTACGGGTCCCCGCATTTCTCACTGATGGTGTGGAGTGTTTCCCTTTCTCCGACGACGTATATCTCGTCGCACGGCCGGTCCAGAAGCTGCCTTCCCCTCAGTGCCGCAGGTTCATCAACGACGCGATCGTTCATGAGGATGAGGGCTAGAAAAAGAATTGCACAACAGAATGAGGCTGCGTCGGCCATTATCATTGATATTCGTATGTATTTGTATTTTGAAGAAATTGCCATCACCGCGGAGGGGGTGGTGGTGCCGGGGGCGGGGTGCCGTGGTGGGAGGAGATGAATGGGCTGCTTGCTGCTGTGTTATATAAGGTTGACATGATGATCTAAGTGTGTTTATATAGATGGGTACTGGGTCCTCAGAATTTTGGTGGGGAGAAGTTTGGAGTGATTATTGGGGCAACTTGTGTTCGAATGCAATTTGCAAGGGGTTGACTCTAATTTTTTTATTTTAGGAAAAATAAATTTGATATTTTTAAAGCAACCTACGTACAATTATTACAATATTCAAGACATAATTTATCAATAATTCTAAATTAACCAACAAATTATAAGTAAACACAAAAAATAACATATATATTATTACTAGACTCGAACTTATAATATGTTGCTTGTGGGATCTAACTTGTCATTTTTTCATTTAGTAAAGTTGATTTTTTTATTATAAAGTAAAATAATATTTTGTATTTTATTTATGTATATATTAAATAAGATATGATACTATTTTGCAATAAAAGATGCAATCACTTATTTATTATTATTATTATTCCCATAAGGGAGTTGGTTTTTGGTTTATTATTGGTAGCACTAGTTGAATATACATGATGTGTGAAATATCTACTAGTAAACAAAGCGTCCAAAATTATGTACATGAAGGAAGTTTGGCCACCATCCCCCTACCCCAAAGATTTCTAACCAAAAATAAAAAAGATACTTTTTTCCATTTGTTGTTTTCTTATGTTTTTAGGTTATAATTACTATACATGTTGTTCAAGAACGAATCAAGGGTTTTAAGTTGACCAATAATTATGGCATTATTCGTCATGAAATGGATGTGAAAACCACTTAATATTTGGTCAAATTCAAAAAAGAAAGGTTTGTAGGTAGGTAATAGATATTTGGTGAAGGCAAATTGCAAGGTAATTATGGGGCTTCCTCACATCCCCCTACCCCAAACTAACTCACATTAATATAACACCTTGAAAACCAAATCAGACAACAACGGGGAGTTGTTTCAACCAAAACTATTATTCAATTATATTTATCTATATGTTTATTACAAGTTAGTTGATTATGTTGTATATTTATGCTAGGTTTACAATTATTTAAAGTTCGCGTGGGCAAATTAGGTGAAGTTACTAAAATATTCATAGACGTAAAGAAAAATTTTAACGGGTTAAAAATTTTATATCTTTGTATAGAGTTCAACTGGCATTTCTTCAACTAGTCGAAATATTAGATCATTGATTGATGGACACATAATAATAGATGCGTGATGAAGTATAGATTTGATACACGTAAAGTTTGATTAGTAAAGCAAATCTTATTGATAATTAATAAGTGATTATATTACTCATAAATCAGATGTTTGTAATAAGAGCACAGAGGATAACATGAATACCTATTTTAACGAGAGTAGTAAGCACAGATTAGATCTCACAACATTTAGGTATCAAGCAATCACCTTAACCTTAACCTTAATAGAAAAACACACTAAAAAGTAGTGGAATTCCATTAACTAGGCAATATATTAAAACTAAAGGAGAATTCGAAGATAAAATCGTTAATGCCATGGAATTGAGAGGTCCTCCTATTTATACTAAAAGCATCATACGAGTCTAGATATATGGGATGGTTAAGTACATAATCGGTTCTGAAAAGTTAATGAATCATTCTTTTACATCAACCAAATATACAAGAGATTCTTTCCAAAATCATAGGACAATCATTTCTTTTTCTTCCGCATAAATCGCATCTTTCTTTTTTTTTTTCTTCAGAGTTGACCGGAGCATTAAGCGTGGGTACGCCTAATCGGATCAGCAAATCTGTCAGGATTTATTCATTCCTTCATAGATGCCTTCCATTTCTGTTTTTAGTTTAATTTTGCCATTTTTACTCCTTATCGAATCTTTTGAGCTGAAAAAGTAATAAATTTATATGGTTAGAAGTATTTTAGCTCAAAAAGAAAGAGATAACTATCATTAAAAGATATAAATCTAGATACGACGTGTAAGTATTAAATAAAATAAAAAATAATATAATAATAATATGAAGAAGAAGGAGAATTGAAATAAAATTGCAATACAAAATTAGATAACATAAAATGAGAACGGAAATGCGAGGAAAGCCGCACAACAAGCGGCATAAATAATCAAGATAAAGATTATATTTTTGGATAGTCATCAAAGTATCATTCAAACTCCACTAAAATACAAATCAAGAAAACAAGAAGCCAACTTCTAATTATTAATAAAAACTCAAGGATGTAAGTTAAATATTCTGTGACTAAAATTTGATGGGCTTTATCCACCACTTGTCTTTTCCTGAAATTTCATCATCATCATCGGAAAGATCTTCACGAATTCACGATTTTTTAATACTTCCCATTAAAATAATAAATGGGAAAAACCCAATCATAGTCTCAAAATCTCACTCTTGATACAAGAGAGAGAGAAGATTACAGTCCTGTACAAGAAATGGGGAAGGGTGGGATGTCCCATGGAAACGTTGGAGAGGGGAAAGATGGAGAAGAAGAGAACATGGCAGCTTGGCTTCTTGGGGTTAACAATCTCAAGATTCTGCCTTTTAAGCTTCCTACTCTTGGTATTGGATTGTTCTTCTGTTCTTGCACTGTTTTCGTTTCTCTTTCTTTGGAGAGCTCAATTGTTTGATTCGGGGAACATAGTAAATAGCTGTATGGTTTTTATATCTGGGCTTTGTGTATTAATTTGATTGCTATTTTTAGGCCCTCATGATGCTAGAATCCGGATGAAGGCTGTGGGTATATGTGGGAGTGATGTTCACTACCTCAAGGTGAAGTCTTTTTCTTATTTTAGGCAATGATAATGTTCATTGACATAGATTACAGCCAGGTGTTTCGTATGTGTTTCTATGTGTATTTTATGTTGAATTTCTATGACATAGAGATTTGAACTTAGGATCTAGGATGCGTTGAGAGGAATTTAGGCTTACTGATAACATGTTTATTTGATTCTACTTAGTCAAATCTAATTGTTATTAAGAGGATGGTGTTCTCGTGTTTCAGGAGATGAAATTGGCAGATTTTGTTGTCACAGAACCGATGGTGATTGGGCATGAGTGTGCTGGTGTCGTTGAGGAAGTTGGGAGTGAAGTGAAGCATCTAGCGCCTGGTGACCGCGTTGCCATTGAACCTGGAATAAGTTGTTGGAGATGTGCTCTTTGCAAGGAAGGCAGATATAACCTTTGCCCGGAGATGAAGTTTTTCGCTACTCCCCCTGTTCATGGTTCCCTTGCAAACCAGGTTTAACCAGAGCTGAACTTTTAAATAGATTATTTGCCTTTATGATTCTATTTGTTTCAGAAGAATGCCCATTGCACAGATTTCAGTTTACTGGTGTTTCTGTAATTCTTGTTTAGGTGCTCTGCATTATACCTCTGTCATTCTGTGAATATGAGCAATTTCTCCCATCCATATAGTATCTTAGTACCTCCGTATTTCACTAGGATGAATGTATGAAAAATTTATTTTGGAGATTAGGTATGTAGATTCATTAGTGGCAGAACGATCATAATGCTCCATATTCGCTTGAATCGGCATCAGTTTATCGCCTGGTTGAGTTTATACGATTCTCAGTAGTTAATATGACCTTGTTTAAGTGAATGCTAATTCAATCATTCTGAAGCATGACTCTGTAATCGATAGTGTAACTTTCTTCTTCAACCGTTGTGGCAGATTGTGCATCCAGCAGACTTATGTTTCAAACTCCCCGACAACGTGAGTTTAGAGGAGGGGGCAATGTGTGAGCCCTTAAGTGTTGGGGTCCATGCGTGTCGCCGTGCCAATGTTGGTCCCGAGACAAATGTTTTGGTGATGGGAGCGGGACCTATAGGACTTGTAACAATGCTTTCAGCTCGAGCTTTTGGATCTCCAAGAGTTGTGATTGTCGATGTAGATGACCACCGTCTATCAGTTGCTAAGGAGCTTGGAGCAGATGAGACCATCAAAGTTTCGACTAATATTAATGTAAGTATCCTTGTCCATCAAAATATCCGAATTTATTGAGTTGAACTATTTATCAATCATTGAAGTTTGCATGTCAAGTCTCTAACTAGATTTTCATCTGCCTTGAATTATAGAAAGGGTGGAGTATATGTTGATTTCATTTACATCGAGTTTTACTTTTCCTCCATTTCTTCCCACTAACCAAACACCAAACTATTTCTTATACATTACTTTTTAACTTCCAGTTCTTTTATACTCCCACTTTTCGCTCCAACAAAACATACTCTTAATCTCTTATATCTGGCACTCTGACTTCTTGACTTCTTACGCAACAGCTACCTGACATCCAACTGTGGTGTTGTATGTCGGTAAACAAATAAAATCTTGGATGAGAAAGTTATAAACGCACACCTTATCTATTCTTCAGTCTACATCATCCATACCACTTTAGTTGCAATATTAGTAACGAATTATATACAGGATGTATCTGCAGAAGTCGAACAAATTAAGAAAGCTATGGGGGCTGGAATTGACATAACTTTTGACTGTGCGGGCTTTACTAAAACGATGTCAACAGCTCTAGGTGCCACTTTGTCAGGTGGAAAAGTTTGCCTTGTCGGGCTGGGTCACACTGAAATGACAGTCCCCCTTGCCCCTGCTGCTGTAAGGTATACAAAGCATCTGAGAAGAATGCTCTTATAATTTTTCTCCCTGTTTTCAACTGCAACGTTTGTTGCGGATTCATAATTAATGTGCTTAAACATGAAAATTCTGCAGAGAGGTCGATGTGGTAGGCGTATTCCGATACAAGAACACATGGCCTTTGTGCATCGAGTTTCTGAGGAGTGGAAAGATAGACGTTAAGCCGTTGATCACCCACAGGTTCGGATTCTCTCAGAAGGAGGTTGAAGAAGCTTTTGAAACCAGTGCACGTGGTGGTAACGCTATCAAGGTCATGTTTAATCTGTAGAAGTATTTCTGTAAAATAGTAAAAATAAAGAACAGAGGAAACCGAATTCAGAGTGAGATGGCTCGTGTTTCTTCTATTTTCTTTTGTTATTTTCCCAAATAACAAAGCTTGAACGAGAGTCAGATGTCTAAGTGAATCTCCCTCGTTTCTGGACCAAATGTTCCATATGTAAAACTGGGCTAACAGTACCAATCTTCTGTATTGGCAATGTTTGAATTTCAGGAAGATGGCGCCAATTAGTACAATTAGCCAAATGCAAAAAAAGGCCTTCACTAGAGCGTCGAATTGTCTAAAACACATGGGACAGTGATGAGAATCTATGGTTCGGTTGATGGGTTTCTGCATGATGGTATATGTTATCACGCATAGTTTATTGTTTGGTCGGTGTCTGATCCTCGATAGAATTATGCCCGTACAAAAAATATCACATTGTTTAATATATTCAAGTGTTCAACCAAACACAGAAACTAGCATGCATGACAATGCGCCGTCCATGCCTTCGAGTCTATCACTCATTATCCTATCCGCCCAACCAAATGGATCCTAATAATAGTGTATGTATTTGCCTCAAGTTACAAGGAAAAGAAGTGTAATTTTATAGATAAACTGCCCAACAAATTTAAAAATGATCAAGAATGTTAACACTTTGGAAGTGCAATGAAATGGCATTTCATTTACCTTAAAATGGCTGAAATGCATAAGAAACTTATTCAGATAACCATTATGATCACATTACATGGAGGCACGATTAGATACTCGATCACCTAACCTGACTACTGAAGGAAAAAGGAAAAGAAGAATGTAAAAAATCAAAACTGGCATTTTCTCATGTTTCATGGTGAGCTTGTACATTGACAAAGAATAAAATGGGGACAACACGGAGGGTTACAAAATGGATGCTATAAGTTTGCTTTCTATGATATGGGGGTTGGTTCGGCTGACCACTTCCATACTTTAACTTGACC
This sequence comes from Sesamum indicum, assembly GCF_000512975.1. NCBI lineage: Eukaryota > Viridiplantae > Streptophyta > Magnoliopsida > Lamiales > Pedaliaceae > Sesamum > Sesamum indicum. The sequence continues at coordinate 10,317,885 of NC_026148.1, read as the reverse complement.
GGATCCATCGCCAGTGAAAAATAAGCCACCTGGCCCAATCTGTATGGCGCGAACCTCTTTCTTTGAAAAGATCTTTCCTCTCTCAGAAAATCTAAGAGGAAATAAAGCAAATGTGTAAGGACATCAGATATAATAACAAGATTTCCAGAAACCAGCATTAATCTTTTTAGCAAGAGAAAGAGGCTCACGATGGCAAATCATAGACTCGGATGCAGTGGTCATTGCACGAGCAGAACAGCACAGGTTTGGCTTCTGAATCATGCATCCCACACAGTGTGAGTATGCCCTGCAGGAAACTTTTACATTAGATTTGGTATAACAAGCGATGGAAAGAAATTTGGGCAACTGCTGCTACTAGTACGACCATCTCCAAGTGGCTTAAAAGATTATTGGTGATAACGACAATGCTAGAGTAATATTTGAACATGTATATCTTGTTATTTCGTTCAGCTTAAGAAAGCAACAGTGGAGGTGATGAAAACAACTAGAGCATACATGTTCCTCGTTGTGGGTATATGTTACTTCCAAGTTACCGGTCTCAGTTGCAGCCCAAACCTACACCAAGTAAGGAAATCAGAAAATATTAACTTAACTATCTCATGAAGCAATTATACTGAAGTATACTAGGGGTGGAGCATCAAATTTGTGAAGGAATTACCTTTACAGTTTTATCCAATGAAGCTGACAAAAGGAAATGATCCCAACACAAAATGGACATAACAACATCTGTATGCCCTGACAAAGTTTGAATACACTGCAAAGTTTCAAGGCTCCACACCTGAACACAGATACAAAGAAGCAATAAGAAACCTCATAACAAGCTTACAATGACAGAAATTTGCATAGAAATTCTTCCGAAAAGAAACCATAGATGAATAAGAAACTGTTTCAAGAGACCAACTTACCTTTATAGAGTGGTCCATGGAACCTGAGTACATTCTGTTACCTCCGACAACCAGTGTAACAACAGCAAGACTGTGACCCTTGAGTGATGCAGCCGGTTCAAAGCAGTTGGCTGCTACATTGAATTTCCATGCCAATATTGTCCCCTCCTGCAGTAAATAACAATGATAAGACAAAAAGGTACTTCAATTTTTCAGTGCCCACCAACACAGAACTATTTCTAAAGACAAGAAACTCAATGACACAGAAATTTTAATTACAAAAGATTTTACTTTTGCAGAAATGTGCATTTTCAGAGTCAAACCCCAACAGAACTTAGGTAACTGAATGCAGATTTGCACATGGCAAGTGAAACTGTTGCAAACAATTTATTGACATTAAACAAACTTCTATGGCATACACAAATACAATTTAGCAACTGAGCTGCATTGGGGGAAAAAACCATGTAAATTTGTTAGCTATGCAATAGACTAGTGTACCTGTGTACCAGCAAAGAGTAAATCACCACCAACCACAAGGGAATAGACTTGTCCAACGGGTCCATTTAAACTGAGCTCTGTAGATGTCTGAATGTTCCATGCCTAGTACAGAAATAGAAAATAATTAGTAAAGATGGACTTTGAGGAGCCCATAGGGTAAATTGTGTAAGAGTCCATTTTATTGCAGTGGAATTGCAACAAAGTCCTCTCTTTAGAAAATAACCATAAATCCATCAAGTTAAAAAAAATTCTACACGAAACCCCCACCACCAAAAGCAGCAAACCCATAATATGCATGTGTTGAGCTGTAAATCACATAGTGCTCTAGCATCCTCTGACCCAATATTTACTCTTAATTGATTAATGGACCCTTCCATGAGATACACAGATGGGAAAAGACACAAAATCCACCTACTAAATGGCAAAACCTTCTATCAGAAAACTAGACATAAAACCCCTCGTGTTCACAAATTAACTTGGACAATAACCAAAAATATTAATATTCAGAATTGTATGTCAGGGGAGAACAGGCAAAGATTGGTGACACGACACTAATCTAATTGGGCTGGTTTGTGTTTTGGAGGCAGTGGTTCAGGCTTGCAGTCTGGGTTAGGATGGTGGCTGGTTGGTGGCAGTCTGGAGCAAGGGATGGTGTTACAACAGCTTCTTAGTTGAGGATAGCATGGCTGCAGTGATCTAAGGAAGGGAATTCAGTGGCAGCATGTGCTTGCGAGGCAGGCAGCGGTTGGGAGCAGATGGAATTACTGAGACAGTGAACAATGAACATAGTAGCAGCTAGATGATATAGGGAAGGGACATGGTGGTGCTGAAGGTGGGGTATGGGGGAAACAATGGACCCTGAAAAGAAGAAAAAGAGTAAAATAAGGAATAAAGGAAAAAGGAGGAAGGTGGTTTTGGTTTCCTCATGATCCAAATTAGGATTTTTTATCCAAATGCTACTTGATTTATTCAGAAAGAAATCTTTAATTATTTACAATTATTGGAAAAGAATAAAATGGAAGAAATACCCATGTTGCAAATTGAAAACAAATATCTAGTACCTATATTTTTTTTAATGTTTCCGCAAGAAATGATATTCAAGATATTTTAAATACTTTCTTTTCGAAAAAATAGTAGTACCCTCTAGATCTAAATCCTAATACGAGGTGTTGTTTGGATAAGAATCCAATTGATCACACATTCATACTTTCTACCTTTCTTGCTCAAATTTTTTATTTTCACTTTCTTGTTTTTCTTGAAGTACTGCTACCTTATTGCGAACACCACCTAATTGATCCCCTACCCAAGACTGCCGCCAACACCTTACCCAGACTATTGCCAGCCCCATTCGATAATCCACACTATTGCCATCACTAAACCAGGACCCAAACAACTGCCCACATCCATCCCTTGCACAACTAGCTGCCTGTATTGCAAATGCTACATCCCCTATCTCTAACTGTGGCCATCATCCCCTTTAACTGCAGTGGAAGGGTGTATAGTTAAGTAAGATTTTGTTTTTAAAAAAATAAATAAAAGCAAGCACAATTGACCTTTATTGTTCAGATATGATCTCATGAACTGATGGATGAGATAGAATAGTTAGGTGGTTCGAGGTCAACATATACCTCATAAATGAAGTGGTATAATGGGTATCTCAAAGTAAAAGTGGACAAACCAAGTTTTTTACCAACTGACGAAATATGAATGTACATAAAAATGAGCGCTTTCTACTAAGACTAAAATGAAAAGGAAGCCTCATAAATAAGTGGTATAATGGGCATCTCAAGTTGAAAGTTAATGGATTGAGTTTTTTACCAACTAGATCACTAATGAATGTTAGTACATTTTATAACAATTAGAGGTTTCGAGTCTACCCACAGAGGATACTTCTGTTGCAATTACTATAAAACATGGTAGCCCTTTAAGGCATTTTACAAGACAAAAAAGAAGAGAGTGCTCAATGAAGCAACAAAATCGATGCTTTGATTCTTCACATTACCTTGACAAGATTTGTTAAACCCACGAATACCCATGGACCTTCACTTAACATACAGCCCATAGCACCTCCCAAATTTATCAGGCCTGCCAGCTGTTACCAAAGTACAATCATCAACAAGATAGTTATATTACAACCATTATCAGGGGACAGGCATTAAGACTTGCAATGACAAACATACAATTTCCATATTATGTAAGATGCAGCCACATAAGAGCACTATATAAATGAGGATAAATACCATTAACTAAGCTTTCCTGGTACTAGTAGTATATACAAAGCACATAGGCAGTATAGTAATAAACCACCTTTGTCTCTTTTCTCCAGATTAATCAAAAGTATCAATCATGACATACATTAAACTATTGGCATGTGAGCGTTTGGCTCAAAATGTAATGGATCAAACCAACATGTCCATAAAACTATTCCCGTGTAGATATATAGAATGCACAGGACAATTGACAAGTAGAGAGAAGTAAAGAAAACGCTAAAAAAGAAATATGTAAACAACCTGACCAGATTGGCAGTCCCAAACTCTAACAGTCTCATCTTGACTCCCTGTGTAAAGCTTATCAGACCCCGAAGGCAAAGCAATACCTGTAACAACCTGATAACAAGTTCTTCTATCAGACAAATAATTACAAGAACACAAAAACCGAATTGCAAATTCTAGCCAATTAAATGCTATAACAATAATGCAACCATTACATAACCAAAAGAATTCATCTTTGTCAAATAAAAAGGAATTAGAGGAACTAAAAGTTTTCGCAATTTCTGGTCCTTTATAAAGAAGACATATAATAGATATTTGTAATCAATCATTTATTTATTTCCAACCATTATACAATAAATTACAAAGATAAACTGACGGATGCATCCGGTGATATGACTAGGTTCCTCCAAACAATATAACCGAAAAACCAACAACTTGAAACTAAAACTCCAAACGTGTCACCAAACAGAGTGTAAAATCTTCAACAAGGTGGAACAGCAAACCAAAAATCCGATAAAGGGAAAACTGATACACCATCCCAACTTTACTAAACTACAAAAGTTTGAATTGGATACATCCGTTGCTATAAATTAAACCAATAACCCAATAAGAAAACCATACAGTAACATCAACAACAACACACCCTTCATAAACAAACACGAGGAATCTAATAAAATCCCACCTGCTGGTGTCCCTCAAGCGGCGCCAATAGGGTAAAGCAATCCCCTGTAGACCACTGATGCAAGAATTTACAACTATCCCCGAATTTACAGCTCCCTTGTACCCAATGATTACACAATTTCTCAATCTTCTTCACAGCAGTTCTATTACTACTACCAGGCTGCTGCGATTGCACCCTCCCCCACGTATTACTATTACTAAAATTATAATTCCCACTCCTCCTCAATCCGCCACCTCCGCGATAATTATCCTCCGCCCCAAACCCTTGATGTGCCCTCTTACCACCATTGACCGCTGTGGGCAATTCGCTGTGTAAAAAGGGACACGGATATCTCGTGCACTTCCCTTGTCTCCAATGAAAACACACCTTTTGCTGCTTATTATTGCTGCTGCTATCGCTCGAAGACGATGATCCAAGCCTTTGGAACATTCGTCTTCCCCCATCCACATCCATGATGAATTATTACACTGTAAAACTGCGATAAAAAAAAAAAAAAAGGAAAGAAAGAAACGGAATATTTCTTTTGGGGTATCGATAAATATATGCGTGGGTTTGGGTATGATCATGTGATATTGGGGTAAGGCGACTTAATGACAGTTTGAACCCGAGTAAGAGAAGTGAAGAGTCGATATCTGAGATTTAGGGTTTTGAAGGGGATTTTAAGAACCCTAATTTGGGGATTGCAGACCGCAGGTTGGGGGTGCTGAGTTTGGAGAGAGAGAGAGAGAGGAGGATGTTTTTCTTTTTCTTTTCTTTTTTATATTTATTTTTAAGAAGAAAGCGTAGAATTAACGAGCGCCGGGTGAAGATTTTTCACGTCACCTGTTACGTTAGCTAATTATCCTTCCAGAGTGCACACGGAGTTTTTACGGCGTCGTCTGAACTGATATATTTCTGAAATGGTATATATTAAAGTATTTAACTTATATTATATATAAAAGTATATATTTCGTTTTATTTTTTAAATATATTAATAAATCTAAATCGATGAACATATTGTTATTATAATTCATAGTATGGTGTATCTTTTTTTTCTTTGTTTTCTTGTTTTGAGTGTGGTATAAAGAATTCATTTTCATGTAAATAAAATTCAATTTAAATGGTTTCTCGATAGGTTGGTCGAATGCAATTTGGGAACACAACTCGAAGTTGAATTGAATTATTTATTTAATAAAATTGAATCGGATTAAATTAAAATTTTTATATCAATTAAATTTTCTATGAACAAATAAATATTAACATTTTTTTATTAATAAGTAAATTTATAAAATGGTAAAAGAAAAACAATTTATAGATATAAAAGTACATTAATAAAAATATATAAAATCAATATTTTATTTATAACACAAAAAACTCATTATGACCATTACGAGGTCTTTTAAACTAAAATTCTCTAACACGTAAGTCGATCGTTGTAATTGGAGAAAAAAATAATTATAAATAGGAAAGTAATTTCTCGAGTATAAGTGTAATAAGGAGGACATATTAGAAGTAGGGAAAATTTTATTTCAGATTGTATCTGATCGAATTCGAATAAATTATATGATAAGTATATCAATTATGTTTTAATTTAATGGTTAAAGTTGAGGTTTTATAATTTAAGTGTGCATCGTGAATTTGAATTTTATTGAGTGTATGGATTTTTGTCTTATATAAATACAAGTTTGATGTATTGATTGAACCAATGTATTGCCTAATTACTCAGTTTATTCAAACATTCATGTAATACTATAATTACCTTATACCTAGGAAAAATAGAAAATAGTTTTAAGTCATATTATGATTAATATTATGAAATATTATTATATTTATTTTATAATTGAAGGTCTCTTTAATAAATCATAACTATAATTTCGTTAGTGAAATGATATTTCAAATTAATTTAAATTCAATCTTAAAACAAAAAAGTATTAAGTGAAGTGAGATGAAGAAAGAAATTAGACATGAGAAATCAATTTCCACATCTGTGAAATGGAGAAGAGAAAGAGAGTGAGCAATAGAATTACAAACGTGAGAGCACAAAGGCACAAACAGAATAAGGAAAACAGAGGTGGGGGCTGTGTTCTTGGCGAGCTCAGGAGGAGACCAAAGTGCCCCACTTCAGGTCCCTCTGCCATTCTTTCTTTCTTTGTGGGAGGAGAATTTAATCACAGCTCCCCACATCCGCCTCTCTTCTTCTGTTGCTGATTCTCTCTCTCTCTCTCCTCTTCCCCGCCGCCCCCCCCCCCAAGGTTAGAAATATCCGTACACTGTCCCTCCATTTTCTTTGCATAAACTATGGAAAAAGTTTGCTTCTTTGCATGTTTTTGACAAAATTATGGATCTGGGAGGTGTTTCTTTTAGTCTAAATTTTGGTGGGTTTTCCTTGAGTTTCGTCTTTCTAGGCGGATTTCTTTCTCGGACTTCGTTATTTTGCTGTGCTGTCTGTGCCGTTAATTTTTTGTTTGGGGTTTCTTGTACTCGGTGTAATTGGTTTTGTAGTCTTTGATAGTTGTAAACTCCTGTGCTTTTGCATCTGGGTTTTATGAAGTTGTTGTTTCCATTTGTTTTGAGTGCTCAGTTTGAATTCTTTGTCCTTTGCGTTCATGAACTTTAAGTTTTTAAGTCTGCATCCCTATGTTGTTCAGTTAGAAATTTATGATGCAATGTGAACAAGACTGGAGTTTTCGTGTTTTCTGACAGTGAATTCTTGCACCTGCTGAATTTTCAGATCCAGGTAACTTCGGATGAAGTGAAGATATTTGAAGATATGAGTTACCTCTTATGGTTTCGTGAGGTTGATCTGATGAATACTTGTCTAGGCACATGGTATTACTTTTCCACATGGCTACCATTTTCAAAATCCACCAACTAGCATAAGAAGCTTCTGAGTCTTGTGACCTGGACTACGGTTTTGTATGTGTATATATTTGAGCAGAATCAAATATTTTGACTTGAATATATGCATAGCCTCTTGTGGTAAAGAGATTTTCTACTAATTAGGTTGTGACCGGAGGTTGCGGAACCATAAATCTGAGTTCTTGATAGGTGTTTCTGTATTGCTTGGGGGGCTGAAGCTTCGTATGGCTGTTGCTAAGAGCGGCAGCTATACTGGATTTTCATTTCCTTCTTGCAGTTGTTATGGAGACCCCAGCTTGAGAGAAAGTATTTTAGGTGCTAATGAGACAGGGAATCTGACTGACAAATATGTTCTTGGAGAACAGTTGGGCTGGGGACAATTTGGCATTATAAGGGAATGCATTGATAAGTTCAGTGGTGAAGTTCTAGCTTGCAAATCTATTGCTAAAGATAGGTTAGTCACTCGGGAAGATGTCCGCGGCATCAAGCTTGAGATTGAAATTATGACTCGGCTGTCGGGGCACCCTAACGTGGTAGATCTCAAAGCTGTTTATGAAGAGGAAACTTACGTACATCTAGTGATGGAGCTTTGTGCAGGGGGGGAGCTTTTCCACAAGTTGGAAAAGCATGGAAGGTTCTCTGAGCCTGAGGCCCGGGTTCTTTTCAGACACCTGATGCAAGTGGTGATGTATTGCCACGACAAGGGTGTTGTTCATAGAGATTTGAAGCCTGAAAACATACTCTTGTCCACAAAGTCCTCTTCGTCCCCAATAAAATTGGCTGATTTCGGTCTCGCAACCTACATCAGGCCTGGTAGAGTGCCATGTTCCCTGATATCCCTTGCTATTGTTTAATATGAATCATGGTCCTAATAATTTGCTTTTACCCAAACAGGACAGAGTTTGCATGGCACAGTTGGCAGTCCATTCTATATAGCTCCTGAGGTTCTGGCAGGAGGCTATGATCAGGCTGCCGATGTGTGGAGTGCTGGTGTGATTCTTTACATTCTTCTGAGTGGGATACCACCATTCTGGGGGAAAACAAAGTCACGGATATTTGATGCTGTTAGGGCTGCAGACTTACGGTTTCCATCTAATCCCTGGGATTTTATATCAGATTCAGCAAAGGGATTGATAAAAGGAATGCTTTGTACAGACACTTCCAAAAGGCTTACAGCTCAGCAGGTTCTAGGTAGGTTATATATCCTGTTTTCCCTGAATGATACGTAGCCAGTTGTAGTATCGAAATATTTTTAGTTTCAAAGTTTTATGTGATATTCCTTATTCTCTGGCTAAAAGAAACCAATCAATAGGAATAAGTAATTGTAGCATGAATGTTAATATAAAACGACTTATATATTCCACACAAGCTGTTTTGCAGGTCATGCAAACTAATTAAATCTATCCTCGGAATTCAGTCAGATCTCATGCATACTGACTTGGCACATGCTTAATTTATTTGTAATGACCCATCAAAAAAAGGAAAGAAATTGCCCACGAGAATTCCCAGGCAACAGATATTAACTTCAAACTTCTCTTATTATTCCTTATTTGATCAAACCAAGAAAGATTACACCGCAAAGAAAATGATTAATAAACCGGAGAAATAAAAGAGACAACATAAAATGCGTTTGCCTGAAGATGTTGTGCTTCTTTTAGCAAGTAAATAAAAAGTCTTCAGAGGTTCATTATGTTTGACTTAGATAACACCATAACTTTGTTGATATGAACCACGTGTTCTTCCTTCTAAAACTGTCACTGCATATACTTCATCATTCTTGTCTTTTATTGGATCTATAATACTTTAATGTACATATGACGTATCATTTATTTGGCTCGCAAAGAGACGCTTCATCATAAATGAATCGCTGCTGCATGTGCTTTCCTATTTGCTATTGTCAACACCTCTAGCCTAACGATGGCAACCTTTTACAGATCACTCCTGGGTGAGTGACATGCTGCCACTTTCCAGTGATCCACGTATACCTGGTGACCAAAGTTCTGGATTGGATTTGGGGCAAGCTTGTTTATCCCCCTCTCTAATGGCCAGGAGTCAGGATATTAGCTTTGGAACAGGATCACCCATAAGGAGTGAGGTTCAATCATCACTATTAACTTGCAAATCATCATTTTCTGCTTTCCTGGCGGATCCATCGACACCCTTGTTGGAAGCTGGTGGGTTTTCTTTTCATAGTAGTGCTGGATCAACTACCCTGGAATTTTCCACTCCCGTCCTCGCACTACCAAGTTTTGCATTCTTCAGCTCGGTCTGTGGGGTTGAACCAGAAAATGCTCTGCATCCCCCGACGATTTCATCTAGAATAGACTTAGTTCCTAGAGGTAATTACTTTTGCTCGATATGTCAACTTGGGTAGTCTTTTATTATATACAATAAATAAAAATAACACCAAATTCTCGTAAATCTTTATGCAGCAGGTGACGTAGTTGAGGATAGAAAGGGTGGATCTGGTGATGCTAGATTGTCAGGCATCCACGGTAAGAGGAACCACACCATCGGCCTTGGTGAATTCGAGCACCTTGATCTTGTTGTGACAGAATCAGTGATTCGATGGGCATCGTGCACTCATCTTCCAACAGCTACCTCATTTAGGTCTTCGCTCGTCTGCTAAAAAACAGAAGCAACTAATCTTTGTATCTGCTTTAACCTCGTGATGGGGTTAGATTCGCTCCCCTTTCATCTTGGTGTTCATGAACTAATGTAGAGCACAAAGTTTCAAGGAGCTTGCATGCAGAAACATTCTTAGTCAGGTATGGTTAAGTCTAGAAGCAAGAAGACATCCCCTTCTCCCCTTTTGTGTCTACGTCTTTTCATTGTCAAGAAAAGACGCTCGTCAACAGCCTTTCCACTTGTACAGAATGTGGTCCATCTAGAGTACTTTTCTCCCCCGTGTTAGGTGTCTAAATTCTTACTTGTTCTCATCCCTCGTAATGTGAAACGATGTTGGTTCTTCCCCTACGGTAGTATAATTTCCCCGTTCGTTCTTGAATTTGCAGTTTCATATGTAATGTAGCAAATGACTAAATTCGAGCTCTGTGTATTCATGAGTCGAGCAATCTAGTTTCTTCGCTTCAGTCTCTGAGCTTCATATTGCTGCATATTCCTCAACTGTATCAAGAACAAGGAAACATGGGGAACATCAATGGTGTTTGTTTACTTTTAGGAAAGTAGACATGTCTGTAGAAAGAAGTCATTACCAAAGTTAAATGTGGATTAGAGACAGGATTGTTTGACTTTAGAAAACAGTAGGAACGGCTAGTGGCGGGGCCATACAAGTTGGAGCACAACCTGCCCATCCATCCTCCACAATTATGATGTCTGAAACACTTCTCTCTGTGTCCCCTGCCTACAAAAAAAAATAAAAAAATTAATTGTATCAGAAATAGTCAAAAACATCATGAATGTTTCTCTACTAATTCAGAATTTTTTAAGTTATTTATCATATTTATCGTGTTATTGATTTAATTAAACTACACTTGATTTGGATAAAAAAAGTTCTAGAGTCAGCAAGTGGGTGATGACTGTTAAATTTTCTCAGTGGTTATTTGCTTATCAGTTTTCACCAGCAATCCAATAAAATTTTCAATCTTTGTGCTCTCTGTTTGTGATTAAAAGGCAAAACCACTTACTCCATTACGGCAAAAGGAACCTGCAAGTTGTGATTAACGGTCAAAATTATGCTTAATTGTTCTCCAAGACAAGCAGCAATCCGACATAGCCCCTGCCTGTTCTACCAGACATCCGAACATCTGCAGTTGGTGACGATGTTTTTCCCAAATCAAATTTAAGAATAAATTATATTGATATCTCTTAAAATTCATAATAATTTAAGATGTTTATTGTTAGTAAAAAATTATAATTATCTCCTTTCATTTAGATTTTGGTGAAAATTCTATGTGAACTTTCAATTTATTCTTTCATTAACGAGAAAATTATATTTACCCGAATTTATCAAATTTTTTGAATAAAAATGCCCTTCAAACTTAATTGTAAATTCTTTTCATATTCATTACAAAAATCCATCAATGATGGGACAGTACACATCTTGATGAATTTCTGCAGATTCCATATTTGCATACTCAGATAATTCATAAGTGAAGGGGTATATTATAGCCACATCTAATAAGGCTTAAAATAATTATATATACCTTTTTCATTATTTGAGAAATTAGAAATATTCCTAAATTAACGTCTGTCTAACAATGAGTCCTTATGTTAGCCTCAATTAGATTTCTATCCAACTCTTGTGGTAAATCGGTCAAAATGCCATTTTGGGTTATAAATTATTAGTTTATATTATTTTTTAAAATTATCTGAAATATTTTTATGTACTTATAGTCTTATGGATTATTTACTTTATGGGCTACATAATTATTTTTTATTTGAAGGAATTATTTATAATTTTTTAAATAATAAAGACATATTTATAATTATGACAAATATTAGAAGAGATAACTGCAATTTACCATAAATAAAAAAAGAAATTGTGTAAAGGACAATCTCAAATAGTCCAAGATAAGGACCGAACTCGTGTACTCAAATTGGCCTCATATCGAACTCTCACTTAAATGGAAGCCACAAAAATTCCCAACATTTAACTAAGTTATGAAAATCACTACACTATACTCTTCATATTTGTTACAACGAAACCAACATAAACTACAAGAACCAAATAATGGGGTGCCAAATTCACAGTCTGAATCCTCAACTTCTATCCAACAAGATCAATATTCAATCAAAACAATCGGCACGTTCTTCGTTCCGACCAAATTCTCAACTCCTCAGAACAACCCTTCTCTCGTCTTACAACAATCTAAACGAGCAGCAGCTAGTTTCGACAGCCACAATCAAGCAACCGCAAATCCCAGAATCTGATGTGTACAATGTTAAGTTCCAGACTCTAGGAGCTTGTAAACTCGGTATTTCTAGATACCCTGATTTTGAGTACAATGCTAAAGGAGGTTCAGGGTCTGGGACAGCTGCTAAAATCTTGGATAGTGGTGAAGTTTCTGTTGATTTTGACGTAAAACAACTATATATTCCTCCGTTGTCAGCTGCCACAACTAAGTTCTTGGGGTTGCCATTGCCACCATTTCTGAAGATTGAGATTGTCCCGGAGAATTTTCATGGAAAAATCAACCAAGAATCTGGCAAGGTAGTAGATTAGATAGATATGGTTGATTGATGATTCTGAATTGTATTCTACAACTCTTGGTAAAAAATAAATTAGAGTTATTGTGAACGTAGAGGCAGTTCTTGCATTCGATTATCCTTCTTGATGTCTTATAATTTCTTAACAGCTTGAGCTGTTCTTGTAGGTTGACCTCAAGTTCAGGGCGAAATTCTGCTTTTCAGTGGGGAGCGTGTACAAAGCTCCTGCTCTACTAGTAGAGACAGTATTGACATCCGAAGAATCAAAGGGAAAGATGAGAGGAGGAAGAGGCGACCGACTTGATAAAGACGGTGTTTGCAGGCTGGTTGGAGTGGCAACAGTTGAGCCAATTGATGACTTCTTCATGGATACATTCCTCAGCCTTCCTACTGAGTGCCTTGCAAATCTCAATGCCATAATCTCATTTTCAAGCACTGTATAGATACTTTAGAACCACTGAATTCTCCAAATTTAGATACAATTGAGTTTGTCTCCTTTTGACTCAGAAGGGAGAGAGCATCTGAATGTAGAAGATATATATCAATAAATACTCATGTACCAATATTCATGAAATGATACAAAGATTTGGAATATTTCTCCAACCAAGTGGTCCTTCCATGCCATCTAAGATCCTATGTCTAATCTTTGCAGTACTAAAACAACAGTAACAATAATCTCTGTGGGTAACTCCTTGTCTCCCTGTATGGGTTCAAATTCTCGTTGATATCGAAGCTTTAGCAGTTCTTCAGTCGGCAATAGGCAAAAGAAAAAAAACTTACATCCAGTATGGCAGCATAGGATTTTTGAGATACCGAAGGATATGGTGATTGTCACTCAAATGCAAGTCTTTGGGTGCCAACGAAAGAAGCGTATAGACCCTTCTTTTCTAACAACTCCGAGTGAGTTCCTAGCTCTGAAATCTTCCCATCAGAGCATAGAGCAATCTGATCGGCATTCTGAACCGTACTTAGTCTATGAGCAATCACCAGAGTTGTTCTTCCCTTCATTAGACGATTCAAAGCGTCTTGAACCAGACGTTCACTGACTGTATCCAGAGCACTGGTAGCCTGTAACACAGTCACGGCGAATTAGGCGGACAAGGTCTAAAGCATTTGATTGATATATTGTTAGAACTACCCGAGCTGCTTGAAACTAAAGAGAAGCGAGATAAAGATAAATTGCCCTGACATGGTCCGGATTGAGAAACATTTATAAAATTTAACATGTAACTGGGAACTGTTATCTTCCAGCAGAGACAGCAATAAGTGATCCTCATTGAGAAAAGACCCTTTACCATGATCGTTTGTATCTACTTTTTTTTTTTTGTGGTTGATTGGAAAAAACACACAAAAAGAATATTTAGTTATACCCGCTGACCAAAACCAGTCTGGCCCTGATAGTTTGATACTGAATGAACTCAGATGGGTATGTGGCATGATACATACCTCATCAAGAATCAAGATTGGAGCATTCTTGAGAAGAGCCCTTGCGATGGCAATTCTCTGGAAATGAGAAGATGGGATTAGCATATGAGTCCGAGATAGAGTGTGTGTGTGTGAGAGAGAGCAAATAAGTTGATAGTACCTGCCTCTGTCCTCCACTTAACAACCCTCCACGCTCACCAACTAATGTGTCATAACCCTGTAGAAGGATGAACGATTAGCAGAAACATGAGAAGTGACCATGTAGACTATTGAGAGGTACCAGACATGGCTCACCTGTGGCAAGGAAATTATAAATTCATGAGCATTAGCTGCTTTAGCAGCTTTTATCACATCGTCCTTGGAAACATAATCATCTGGGAGGCCATAAGCAATATTTTCTCCAACAGAAACAGAGAAAAGAACAGGTTCCTACAGCAGTTAGAAAATAGACTCATATCAGTAAAGCAGGAGATATGGTTGTTCTCGATGAAACGATCACTTATATAACTCTTCTCTCTGAATTAGTTAAACTTATCATCCATGAAATTATCCATGAGCGTCTGTGTGGATTTGTGTCCTTAGATTATAGCACTTTCACTTCCTCCACCAAGTTCTGATGGCAGATACGGGAAGTATATCGACAACAGATTCAGATGCATTATGCTTTAAGGTAAAACTTAAAACACCCAATGAGAAAAGATCCAGAGAATTACTTGATTCACTATGGAAACCACCCGAGCCCATTCACTCTTATCAAATGACCGTAGATCCTCTCCAGCAACGGTTATGCGACCTCTGGTTGGCTGCAAAATCGAAATTTGTTCTCCAGTTATTGACCAACGGTAATGTAAATTCTATCCAGCAACTGAAACTGATGGGACATAACCTCATAAAACCGAGCTAACAGCTGAACTACTGTACTTTTGCCGGCACCACTTGGACCAACAAGAGCAGTAACAGTTCCACATTTTAATGTCAGATCAAGACCTTGCAGGATTTCTACATCAGGTCTTAAAGGATATGAGAAATGAACATCTGCAAGACAATAAATTTGTGAAAAGAGTCAAACAAGGTGTGCATTTTTTCAGAAAGAAAATCCATTCTACACTGTGCAACCAAGTGTGATTCTCAAAAGAAATTAAGAGTTCTGCAAAAAATCTGAGATCACACAAAATGTCTCTGTTGATCTGATGAACAAAAAAATTCCAATCATAATCTTATTGTTTCAGCATCACAAGTTACTTTATCAAGTTTGTAAGAAACAGTTTGTCACTTTTGGTCTACCAAGCCAATTATGTCCTTGTTCCAAGCATCATCACTAAATCTCACAGCATGAAATACATCTAAAATGTATCAATGCTTACCTTCAAGGCGAATATCACCAGACCGTGCCAAGCTACGCACATTATTAGCAGATTTTAGGGAAGACATGTACCCTCCACTCTTCGTTTGCGTTCCCCCATTGGAACCGTTGATCAAAAGAGCTTCAAGGTTTGGATCAGGCAACTTCCTTCTCTTCAAGTCTTTTTCTAAAGCATAAGCTAGTGCTTCATCAATTTCAGCACCAGATAAAACAGAGTTAATTCTTTCAGCAGCAGCAAAGGCTCCACGAAGATCTCCAAAGGTGTTAACTACCCCTTGAACCTGGAAGAAATAGTTTATTTTTCAGTATTTGAAGGACCAGTATAAGAACAGATGAATGCAGCACAAAAGAGTACTCACAGCAAATGTTAATGTAAAAGTGTATCCGATAAAGGACACCATAGTTCCAACTGCAAGTTCCCCCTACACACAATAGATCAAAATT
Source organism: Sesamum indicum (assembly GCF_000512975.1). Lineage (NCBI taxonomy): Eukaryota > Viridiplantae > Streptophyta > Magnoliopsida > Lamiales > Pedaliaceae > Sesamum > Sesamum indicum. Next base: position 10,302,090 of record NC_026148.1, on the reverse strand, counting down.
TGAATAGCCGCTCAAGCATAAGATAACACATCTAAGCCTGAAGGAGATCCACTGGCTAGCGATTGCACGATCAGGATTCCCCATATAAAAGATCTTAATGGGAATATTTTACATAAAGAATGAACAACATCCGTTCGGCTTCAAGAGAGAACAAGTATTTAAAATTTGGAAAAGTAGAAAATCTATAAATTCTTACAGCTTTTACTTTGCTTCCTCCGAGACAATACAGGGCCATTAAAGACACATAGACAGCAACTCTAGTGAGAGATTCATTGATGGACTTAAACATCCCGAGTGTTATCCCACTACTCTCGTACTCAAGAACCTGACAAGTTCGAATCGCATGCTTAGGCACCTAGAATCTGAACTTTAATAGTAGCATCGAATGTAATCTTATCTTGCTTTAGTAGCATTCAGAAACATATGTCGCAGGTTCTCTACCTGTCGACCAAAGAGAGCCATTTGGCGTTTTTCACCCCCAAATGATCTTACCTGCAAGAATTTGACTAGAATTAGCTGATACAGTATCCTATCAGATGCTATTAAGGGCCAAAAAGAAAGGAGACGTTATGCATGTACAAAGATAAGAGGAGCTTACAGTACGTATAGCAGCGAAAGTTTCAGTAACACAATCAGCTATTGTGGCTTGGGCAGATCCATGAGCTTTGAAGACATTTACAGTTGTTCTCTTATAGATAGCTACAAAATCCATACATGTTAATGGAGTGCTGTGGAAAATGATAAAAATCTAGGGAAACAAAGACCGCACTTCTTTTTAAACTATAACTAGACAGATAAGATCCACTTATTTAAACTTTCAGTTTCTTCTCCGAAGATCACTACAGAACACAAGTACAGGCTTCTGAAATTATGCACAAATGGGAAAATCTGGCCAAGCTGCTCACATGGTAAAAAGATATTTTGTTTAGGGCAAGGGCAGATAACTAGCACTCACTTTTCCCCAGTGGATGTGCAATGAAGCATTAACTTCTTGAACAGAAGTGCGAAAATATTGGTGAGATATTATTTGCTGATAGGAAGAAATGAATGGTGTCCTTTAGTTTATTTTCAGTGCAGGAACAGACAAAAAAACAATGATTCTTAGCATCCACACCAAAAAGATAGTCTGCTAATCACGATTTGAACTTATTCCAGAGAGAGAAAAAGAACACACTCTATGAGAAACATTTACCAACTAGTATAGATACTGTAAGCATAAGTAGGCCTAAAACTGGTGCCAGCTGGACGGAAAGAGCAAAGAGTAAGCACAGAGTGCCAATGACCTGCAAAGGAAAGGATAAACAAGATTCAAGTAAAAAGGTTGGCGCAAAAAGTTTACTAAACAGTATGATACTAGCAGTTGTATTTCGGAACTCAACCTTTCAGAAACTTCCAGAATATATTCAGAAAATAAGTGGTTTTAACAACTTAGTCTCTGATCAAAGAAAAGGTCGGAAATGGTATCAATATTAACATAAAGCTCACTTTTGCTTAATGTAGAGTAGCTTGCCTCAGAAATTGCCCTGAAACCACGATCTCGTGATACATTTTCACTCACAATGTTCTTCAGAGAACCCAAATCAGTTGTCAATAAAGCAGTTAGTTCACCAACCTACAAGAAGTACACTGAAAATCAGTGAACATACTAAGGGGACTGCAGGTATGGAGAGTAGACCATACAAAAGGCGAGACACTAAAGCAAGGAATATATAGATATACCATAGCATTCAAATAAGCAAAGAGATTTTAACTAATCTTTTATGAACGCACCATATAGAGGAATCTAATTTTCTATTTTAGAAATTGAAGTTTATGCTAAGGTTCTCAATTTATCTTGGCATTTATTGTATACGATAACTTGAATCATAAAAATCCTGCTGTATACAATGTTATTTGCAAACTACTTAAAGCATATTTAAGTAACCAAGAACCTGCTCTCTGGTGTTATTTACTAATTAGTAGCTCCACCTGAAGTCCTAACAGACCAGTGAAGTGGTTTCTTCAATTCACAATAACTTAGCCTCCTACCAGAATCCACTGAAGTCACAATGTCGAGACAATATAAGGTGAACACATATGAAAGATCTAAATTTGGTGGTCTAGAAAGTCATTGCATTTGCAATTCAAGTTTTTCAAAAGAGACATTAGCTAAAACGAACCATCGACACTGCCTCTTAAGAATAACAAGGATACTTATCAATCATCTGCCAGAATATATACATTGAGTAAAGAGTCATGTATGGAATAAACCTGTTATGAGATAATGAAGAGATGAATAATTAGACTAGTATAATACAGAAGAATCTTGAGTACCTTGTGCCTGTCAAAAAACTCCACCTGCAAAACAAATTAAAATATTTATCAGAATATGAACAGAAAACAAAATTAGCTGCACTATGTCATATACAAATTATAAGAGAGCAAAAGTATTGAATAATCAAAGCTCATTTCTTCAGTCACTGAATAAGTATAGAAAATTAATTTGTCCAAGAGTCAGAGGCCACTAATACTAAATTAGAAATTCCACGATGGCATCCTGTTGCTATTCTAGTAATGGTTGCTTTAGTATAGATAATGTCTGTTATGCATTTAATAACTCAGACACCTATGCATCTAAGCATCTGAATAGTTAACAGAAAATTCGATTTCGGGGAGAAATGATTTCGGGCAGAATACCAAAACAAAATTTTTACTCAACATAATGAAATTTACAATGTATATACGTGAAGCATGTTTTCATATAATACAAAAATGCTTAAGAGTAGCAAGCTAACATGATCTCAGGTAAAGGAAAATAGATGCATCAGTCATCATAAAAAAAAATGATTGTACCTTCTGAATCAACACCCTTTGAAATATTTGAGCTCTTAAGCTTGACATAACCTTCTCCCATATGCAATTCATGTTTATCACGAAAATAATTGTAAAAATGGGCTCCAACGTATACAGAATTCCCACTTTACTCAGCAGTTGCCACATAGGTTCTGGTCTTGCCCCAATTAGTACTTCGAAAAATCTACCTGTGATAACATTAGGAATTCATCTTCTTCAGTCGCAATGATTACTAGAGCAATAATAAGATGTTAAAAAGTTAAAAAATATGCACACACAATACAAGTTATCCCAGAACGTACAACTCCAACATACCAGAAAATATAGGCATGGCGAGAGTACAAGTGGTACAGCCCAAAAGAGTGAGAACCGAGACCAAGACTCTCCATTTATGCCGCGAAACAAGCTTCCACAACAGCCCCCATCTTATCACATCAATGGGCTGCATCTCCACAACCTCAGAACTGTCGATTTTCGGATCACTCTCCGACACGATAGCGTCGAAAGCGGGGCCCGAGACATAGGCGCGGCTGATGATTCCTGATGCTGTTCTTGATCTCTGTCCAGCTTTCGCCCAAGAAATCGAAGAGGGCAAGAAGGAAACTCTCTGAGCGGTGGGATTGTTGGCTAGTTTGAGCTTCAATCTCTGGGTTCTGCAGTTGGGGAAGTGTTTTGGGGAGTAGAAGTTGAGGGGAGGAGCAACGGGAGTGGCTGAAGCAGCTGCCATTTTCTGGTGGTTGGTGTAGCGCGTACTCCATGGCTTTATATAGGCATCCAAACAGGGGGAGTTGTGAATGCGTGTAAGAGAAAAAAAATTCTTGTTATCTTTAAAATTTTGGATAAATCTTTCATCATCTTTTTCTGATTATTATTATTATTATTGTTATTAATGCATGGGAAATTTAACCAAAATACATTTGAATGCATAAAAAATTGGGTGAATTACAATCAGCTTTTCCATAATTTGATATATTTTTATTTGAAAAATTATAATCACGCTCATATTTGATAAATTTATATAATCATTGAATGGAAGCCTAAAATTATTAATTTTGCTCTTATTATATTTAAAAAAATGAAAATGGATGATGTAGATGGAAATATTTGAAAAAAAATATAAAAATATATTGTCCACTTAGTTCATTTTGATCACAAAAATATTTTGGTCAGTTCATTATAAAATAAAATCTAATGAAGCCCAATAAATTGGGCTAATTATTGGAAGACTGAAAAATCAGAAATATCGATAATTTCTCTAATAATAATGGGTATTAATAATTATGCCAAAAGTCATGGACTTATTGTAATTTACCTGAAAATATTTTATTTATGAGCTTGGGATATTTTATTTAATTTTATTTAAAAACAAGTAATTAATATGGTCAAATGCAATTAATTATGATAAAATAAAATTATTATGTTGTGATTTCATTCTTAAAATATAACTAAAAAATCACATTTCAGTCACATGCAATAAGATGGTCAAAAGTTTGAAAAATATGTAATTAATATGGTTTTTTCTCTAATTAATTATGGGCTATTACATTTTGTGTACTGCAGTCCGTAATGCTTGTAGGTGATTTCCACTATTATTTTTTGGGTTTTAAGTCTTATTTTTTCAGGACTAAAGTATGATTGAGACCACTTGTATGTCCATATATTTAATAATTTAATTAATTAGGTCAGATTCTACCCGTTAAAATTAAAATATTTTAATTTGATGTGTATGTTATGAAGGAGAGGATATGATAAAATGTATTTGAATTACATAAATTAAATAATTAAAAGAATATACATTTATACAAAATATAATTTATTAAATAATCGAGTATCTTCAAATTAAAAGATTGATTTGATTTATTAATATTCTTTTTTCATAGAAAAATGAGAAAATACGCTAAGGGATGGATAAACATGATCTACCATATGTATTATGGGTTGCTCGATCAAATGGAATGGTTTGAATAAAAAACTATATACTTATATTTATAAAATTTAAACTCATAATCTTTTAATTAATTTTTTTTTTCCAAATTAACTGCTGGAGAAAGATGTGGTTGATCCCAGAAAATAATACTTATAAAGGGAAGTTTGAGGAATCTCTATAAATTGTGGTTGTTTGCGTAATTAAAAATAATTTTAGATAATTATACTAATCATTATATTTAAATTAATTTATAACTTACAATTATTATAATTGCTTAATATTTATATTCATGTACATATTTAAATTTGACAAATAAAATTTAGTATATTAGTCTTTCTAATGTAATTACTTTTTTTTATTTTTATATGTATTTTGATGTTTAATATATATATATATATATATATTGTTACTTTACAAATTAAAGTTCCCAACAATTGATTTGATAATTAATCTTTATGAAAATATAGGTACTTATCATCTTATGCCACCTTTCACGTATAGCATTAATATAAATAATTGAACTGTAAAAATCAGTTATATGATTAATATTTTGGCTCTATAGTATTTAATACTTACAACTTTATTGATATAATATGAGTATTCAAAAATTATATTTAAGGTCCATTAATGGTACGGATCATACATTAAATATAAAATTACCGTACATTTGTATGTAATTTGATCAAAGTTTAATCAATTAAAAATAAATATTATATTTAAAATCAAGAACTCAAATTTCCCATTTAATTGAAAATTGTAGGTTTTATGAATATTGTAATACATTGTGTGTGAGTGTCTTGTTGACGAATTCACAAAGCTCTCTCCTCCCACTCCAAAGTTGTTGCTGGCACATCTTAGCGGAAAAGGAAAAGGGAAAGGCTTTTTGCCAATTGTAAAGCATTGGATGGGAATGAACTGGAGAGGAGGAGTTGGGAACAGTTGTACCTGAAAATCTCTCGATCAGTACAACCCTCTCTTCGTTGCCTTCTCGTGCACCATTGTGTTCACACGCCCAAAACAAGAATTAGAAGGAAATACTGCTGTTAGGGACCCCTTTTGAATTATCAACAATCACCCTGGCCTTGATCGTTTTACCTATACATAGTTATTTTTTCCCAGTCAATGGGAAGTTGGTGAATTGAGAATCATATCTTTGTTTGATCAGTAAGTAGAGAAGTTGAAGCTTTCAAAAGCCCATTATTTCTCTGAGTTTTACTTCCTTTTCTTGGTCTCTGGCTCTGATTATAGTCACAAATCTGATGGAACGGAGGCGGTTTCTTCTTTTCTTGGTTGCCCTCCTTTGCTTTGCCGGATTACTCGAAGCGAGCCCCGGTGATGCTGATCCGGTGTATCGGTAAGTTTTTATTTACCAAGTTTTAAGCTGGGAATCTTGAAATTTTTGTTCTCTTCTTTGGACTTTTGGTATCTGAATCTGAATGTTGTTATGGTTTTTGAACTTCCAATAACTTTGGGGTAACTGCTCAGCAAGTGTTTGAAGTTTTGTGTGTGTGGACTGTAGCTTGAAGTAGAATTACTGGGTTGAATAATTTCGTCTGAATTATGTTAAACCAGAAAAGTTGCAAATGATTGAACGTTTTTCCTTTCTTTTCTTTTTTTTTTTTTTTCAATTCTTGTTGTAGATGAGGTGGTAATTATAAGTCTTCACTAATTTCTATATTGAACTTTGATCACATGCAAATAGCAGTAGCAAAACCATCCTAGATTCAAGTATTCGGGATATTGGGATCTGAATGACATTATTTGGTGTCCTAATTCTCTGTGATTGGTGCTGTACATGCTGATGAATCTATGATGCTTTTAGTGCTTCTTTAAGGTTCACCATTAAATCTTCATCTTGGTTTTTGAAATAAAAACAGTTACTATGAAAATAAGAAGGCTGTTGGCAAATGCATTTTTAGAGATTCCTAAGGATAAGTTTGTTGAGTAACTGCTTATGTATTTATAGCATGGTCTTGGATCTAAAAGCCAATAAAGACTTTCTGCTTAACTCCTTAATCAGAGAAGTAGGGACGATGTTTCTTGAAGACTCCATATCCGGAAAGGCCATTCTAGAAGTTGTACATCCCACTGCTTAGGAAGAACCAGTTCTCTGTCAAATTTCACAATGGGACCAACTGATTTGTGTACAATTTGGGACACTGCATCTGCTGACTAATTAATCAGAAAACTAAGATGACAGTTTGAGATTAGCACATTGTACATGAGTTGATTGAATCTTGTCAGTTGTCTACACAAAAACATTGACCCTTTAGCATGAGATGAGTTTCTTTTAAGATAATTAAACTGTCCCTACCCTGCTTCTGATTTTCCTGTCAGTTTTCTCTATTGACTATCCAAGAAGATTTATATGTTTAATGTATAACATGCTCTCAACTTAGGCTTCAATTCTTTGATTGTAAATTTATCAATCTCATCCTGCATTTGATTAGAAATTGGTGTCTTAAATGACTCTTTATCAGCTGTACGAATCATCTGAAGGAACTAGGGGGCGGTGCTGTTATCCTTTAACCTTTATGCGTTTGAAATTTTTTGGTATTAATGATAGAAGGCATATTTTCAATGGAATCTGTGTGAACCCAACCATAGCCTTGGCATTATCATCTTGCCTGTCTTACCCCATGTAACACTTCAAAATCCCCCACAGTAATTAGCCATTGCACGTGTCTTTATAAATTCTATCATTGGTGTCATGGCTCACTGTGCAGGAGTTGGAGGATTTGCCATTGCCTCTTTAGTTAGAATAAACAAATAGCAGCCGTTAGTCTTGTTTCGGTTGCCAGGTTTACTAGCTGCAATATATTGTCATTTAATATTAAAATGCCATTGTGCTCTCACTGGTTTCAAAGCTTTAGTTTGTCATTATTAATACAATCATGAAGCATCTAAAGCATTCCTACTTTCGTGTGCTTCATCGTGCCTTTTATTGTTAACATCTTAATAATATTGCATTACATGATTGTGATAATTGGCTAAATTAGAAGCAAAGGTGGGCTTCCAACAGTAGATATATCTTCATATGGTTCATCAACTCATGCCTCTGTTTATTCTTACTATTTGAATGTTCTCCTAGGGCTTGCGTGGAGCAATGTGAGAAGACTGGATGTGTGGGAGACAAATGCTTTCAACATTGTAATTTTTCCTCTGAGGGAAACCCCATTGATGGCCCATGGTATCTGCAGGAGCCACTTTACTTACAGTGGAAACAATGGGACTGTCGTAGTGATTGCCGTTACCACTGTATGATCTCTAGAGAAGAAGAAAGACAGAAACTTGGTCACAAGCCAGTAAAGTACCATGGGAAGTGGCCATTCAAGCGTAGTTATGGGATCCAGGTAAAATGAGGTGTTTCTTTGAGCACCAAACCCTACACCATGCAGTGTTGGCAATTAGCCACTTTACTGTTTGTGAGCACACTAAAATGTAGTTAATGTGATCAGGAACCAGTTTCCGTGGCTCTCTCTGCACTTAATCTTGCTGTACACTTTCAAGGGTGGGTGTCCTTTTTCATCCTTGTCAACTATAAACTGCCTTTTAGGCCGAACAAGAAGACATATTATGAGTACACAGGCCTGTGGAACATATATGCTATCTTTGCAATGAATGCCTGGTTTTGGAGCGCAGTTTTCCACAGTCGGTGCGTGTTGATTCTTCCATTTCTTTTCTCTCTCCTGTGTATCTGCTTATTCGAAGCATTGACTGAGAGGTTTTATTGAATTGTTCCTCACATTCAATGCTACTACACTACCCTTATATAATATGAACAAGACTTTCTGGTTTACTCATCAATCTTATGTTTAGAAGACACATGCATCTCAATGGAATTACGATGCTCTTGTTTCCCTTTTGTCTCTGTATCTTGAATGGTTGTCTTATACATTTGGCAGGTTGGTGCCTAAAATTGTTATATCTGTGTGATTATTAGGTTCAACTTCAACATGCTACAGCTTATTTGAGCCTTTTCACAGAGTGTGAGAGTGCGATGGTTTATGCAGTTTTCTGATTGAGACCTTGATAGTTTCATTTTTAATCTTTAGATCTTCTGAAATCATATGCAGTGATGTTGATTTGACTGAGAAGCTGGATTACTCATCAGCTGTTGCATTACTTGGATATTCCCTCATTCTAGCTATAATAAGAGCTTTCGATGTGAGGCTTGAGGCTGCCAGGGTCATGGTTGCTGCTCCCTTGATTGCTTTCGTGACTACCCATATCTTGTATTTGAACTTCTATCAGTTTGACTATGGTAAGCCCCGCTAGATATATTTTCTTTCTGGGTTACAGTAAATCTTTTTCCTATTATTCTAAACTTGTAGTCACCTGCAGTCAAGTTTTCTGTTTTTACATAGAGCAATCAATTTATCTATTATTCAGAACAAGATTATTCAGACGAGGATGTCGCTAGAACCAGTTTACATGGATTCATATTTCAACTTCTATTCCATCATAGAAAAATATTATTGTTGCCTTCTTGAGAGCTTCCAATAAAAGACAAGAATAAAAATAAAATAAGGTACACAAATATAAGAACTACTGAAATATGGTTGTATGTTTGTCAAAGTTAAATTCCAAGTCATGTAATATTCTGAGGACCAATCAAGCTATCTGCTTTTTGCAGGATGGAACATGAAAGTTTGTGTGACAATGGGTATACTGCAGCTTGTCGTTTGGGCAGTTTGGGCAGGTGTTACTCGTCACCCATCCCGTTGGAAGCTGTGGGTGGTGGTAATTGGAGGCGCACTTGCCATGCTCTTAGAGATATACGATTTCCCCCCGTACTGGGGCCTTGTTGATGCTCATGCTCTTTGGCACGCAACCACAATCCCTCTTACCTATCTGTGGTGGAGTTTTGTCCGGGATGATACCGAGTTCAGAACCTCAGTTCTCATCAAGAAGAAAAAGTAGCATCTTAGCTAGTGCAATTGTATCCACATATTCAGAGCATCATATCTTTGTCAGTCTTGTTCTTTTTCCCCTCGCAATTGATGCATTCCCTGGAATGCTAGTCATTGCGGGTTTTCTTGTCCAAGTAGATTGAGTTTATGTACTTAATTCCACTTGACTATGAGATAGGGTGTTGTCGTGCTGATAACTGGGAAAGGGTTAGGGGCAACCTTAAGCCCTTCAAAGCTTTGGTCTGTTTCGGATTTCACATTCTGCTGATGATTAGCTATCTGATATCTTTGGCACACAAACAAAGTTTCTAATTTGGGGATTATGTTTGATTCCAAGGTAGCCATATTTGCACAGATTCCACATTATCGCTTCATAAGCTCATGATTTTGTCTCTCATCTTTCTTAAACGTGAAAGCACATCACACTGGAGTAGGATACTTGTTATAACTAAAATAACTCACTGAAGTGAGCATTCTGTAAATATATTAGTTGATTAACACACACACACACACACACACACACACATATATAAATATATTATTTTTGTAATAGTGAAAAGTACACCGTCAGGCTTTGCTTACTAATCAGCACTGGGTTGGATATCCAGCCTTTTCTAAGTGAGTGGCCGTTAGCCTCGTGTTTTCGGCCTCTCTCAATTCACTTCCTCATTTTCCCCGAACCTTTTGGCTGCCAAATGTCAATTTTGTCCTTATCTTTCTCCATTTTTGGGCCAAATCAATCAGAGTACATTCATTGCACTGACACGATAAATAAAATTTTCAAGTGGCCTTATTTGTGGACAACCAAGTAAAAGCACTTTGTAATCCTTGTGGCAAAATGGCTAATAAAATGTTTAACTAGAATCAATATCATTATCCAATTTTAATTAAATATAACATTATTTACCCAATCCCAATCAATATAGGAAGTAATCCCGATTCCATTTAGGCACCTATTAATCTTATCCTGTTAGTAAATAAAGCATTAATGTCAAAATAATGAGTTTTGCATGATTCAATCTTAAACTAGCAAACGTCCTCAATAGCATTCAAGATTCTTAGCAATAAGTACCTACAAAGAAAGACATACTAGACTGAGTCTTTAACATCCATAAAAAGCTTTCACATTTGTACATACGCCTCAAATGTATGTAATATTGTCTAAATATATATTTTAAGAAATGCTTTTATATACTCATCCAGCATATGTATATATAACATAATCTGAAATAAAAGAATCGAATTGAATCATTTCAGTTGTGAACAAAAGGAGTCTTGTGCAAGAGTATATGTATGGGCCAAAAATGGAGGTCAAGATTCAAGATTAAGATGTCCATACACTAATAAATTTCTCTATTCTTATATTTACACTTTAATAAAGCTGAAAGCCGTATCCCCCTTCCGTACTGGCTAGTACAAAAAAGATCCCAAGTACGGTTTAAAAAGATTCGAAAAGATTTAAATTGAATAACTCCATAATGACACGTCAGCCACAGCTTCCACGTCATCAATGTACTGAGGAGGAGGCAGCATCAACCCCTCAGCCATTTCCTCCAGCAACCCATGCATCCCGAACACCGCTTCCTCATCAATAAACCACCCATCATCTTCCCTGCCTCCGCCTCCTTCCTCCCTTGTTTCACCCCTTGACTCCAATGCTTGTGGCCTGAAAGCCTCTGCCGCTTCCGCCGCCGCCTTCCTGATGTCCTTAGCATTCGCAGACGCCGGAACAGGCAGCCGCCACGCTGAATCCGCGAAGTTCAGGCAAGCCGACCGCCCTCTCAATGCCATCGCCGCCACGTCGTGCGCACGCGCCGCCATCTCCACAGTGGGGAAAGTCCCCAGCCAGATTCTTGATTTCTTGTTGGGCTCCCTCACTTCGCACACCCACTTCCCGGAATTCCGCCGCCGCACACCGCGGTACACGGGGTGCCTCGTCTCCCGGAACTTTTTCCGTCCCGCCCGCTTCTTCGGATTGTTAGAAGCTAAAATCACTTCTTCGTCCGAAAAGTTTGTGGCTGTGGTTGTGGGACTCCCACTTTCACACGATGATTCAGCTGACGATGTCGTCGTCGCAGGCCAGAAATCTTGCATACGAGGAAAAGTCTCTGTGTAGTAGCTCGCAACCATCTGCATCCTTGACAAGCTGTTAAATCCAAATAAGTGCTTTTGAGGCAACAATCAGCAGTAGTATAAATTAAGGTAAAAGCGAGTGATCAATATTCTTGAGTTGTGTTTGCTTCTTAGATAAGGAGCAAAAGTGATTATATAGTGATAAGCTGAAGTGATGAGTGAGAGTGAGAAGCAGAAGCTATAAGTAAGCAGGTAGTGAATTATTGATAAGCTGAAAGATTACGCTCCGGACGCGAACATCCACACGGAAAAGTAGTCCATAAGGCTCCAGGCTGGTACGGGAAGGGAGGGAGCTGCCCACGGTTTGTACCTTTTACTTTGAAAGTGATACGTGGAGAAGTTTTAACATACAAGTACCAGCTGTTTTGTGGACCAGGGTACAAGTGTCTAAAGCAGTTGAGTTGAACACGTGGCTAAATCTTGATGGCGCAACTTGTGGTGTTTGACCGTATCTGGGGATTTTGTCATGAATTTTGATTGAAATATCCCACGCAAGCGAAACACCCAGGAAGTCGCTTTTTAGTTCAAGTGTATCAGTTTGCAGCTTGTCAGAATTTTCCTCTTCGGAGACAAACTCCCAAGTGCGTCTCTATTGGACATATTCTTTTCATTGGAAAAAAAAATTATATTATATTTAATATATAGATATCAGGGCGTGTAAAATTTATATCAACCATATCTTTTCAAAGATTATTCACAAAATAAAATTTGAAATTAATTTGTCCAAATAAATTAATCAAACTCCACATGTTAAATATATTTTAATTTCCCACTTGATCATCTAGGTTGAGGTTAATGATGACCTAACAAGTTGAGGCAGATGGAATCCACTTGAGGTCCTCAAATTGAATGGTAGCATCGGTCTGCAATACAAATCGTTAAGCTAGCTGTTGTTCTTAGCTAAAACCCTCAATGTCTAAATTAGAATCTGTTTAAGATTTAATGTAATCGTAGAATTTTATCAAAGTGATTAATACATACCTTCTAAAATGGACCAATTGGTACTTATAGAGAGTTTGATGTACGAAGTCAGGTCTCCCTATGAGAGCCTTTAAATGGTGAGAGCATCAATGATCATCATTTCTAATTTTCGATAAAAGTTGTGGCGAAAAAATTCTCGTTATGTTTGGTGTCCTTGTAATTTTGGAGGGATAAAACTGTTAAGTGAATTTTTTTTGAACTATTTAGCCTCCATCACAACCTCTTTTCTAAGGGAACTTTTTCAAACTGTCTAATAAACACTTAATTGCATTTTAAAGTTAGAGGCGTATCACTTACCCTAAATCTCACTTCCTTCCATATGAACTTTTATTAATAGTAATCCTAAGTAATTCTTCTTAAAAACTACAACACTTGAGTAAGCAATACTACACCATATAATTCAGCCATTAATTCAAAACAAACACCATTTTATTTAATATTAACACACACGAAAATATTATTTTTTTGATTAATTATAATGATTCATGATGCCTCCTCAGATATCTTTTCTCAAGAGTCCGATGATAAGAGTGAGTCCCCATTGAGCAACCTAAATAGATGGTCTTTGCAGGTCCATAAACAAGGTATTAAGCCCATAATATATTTTCATCTTCACTAACTTGATAGGCCCGAAAAATTAGCTTAATCCAACAAGTTGAGTCAGCATACAGTAGGAACGATATGTCACACAAGTTGCTAACATCCTATGACACAACATACTGAAAGATATCCAACTAACTCCAACCTAGTTGGAATTAACTCCTTAACTAGCAAGTAACATATTCCCAGATTAACAGACTGGGCAAGCTTAAATCAAAGTATCGTACCCTTGTCTAAATAAGTTCAAATCACGAACCGTTGTTTTGTTCAGCAGCTAACATGTGTACTTGTCCAAAGGTATATGATTCACCTTAGTCACTCTCAAAATCTTACTCCACGGTCGTCTATAAATTGACTCTTTGTGTAGTCATTTTGGCAACGCATTCTATCACACTTTAACACTTATTCTTTCTCGGTTCCTAAGTTTCTTTTGGCTAACTTTTTGCACTCCACATGAGCTTTGTTACTTTATCGTCATTTTCAATTGTTATTATCACATTGATTCAAGTTTTCTCCTTTATTTCTTCAGTTGAACATTATTGTCTTAAGTATCCAAGTGTTAACTTCTATTTTGCAGGTTGATCTTCTTTAATCTTAAAATTTCTTAAAGATCCTTCGACTCTTGTGATCATGTAATTTGGGTTGAACTCCTCAGTGCCCTAGAGTTGATCCGACAATTATTTGGAACGTAACTTGGATGAGTATCTAGAGCTAGACTAGTAATGATTGGTTTGCACGCAAAAGTTGTTAAGTTAGTTGAGGTGGCCCTCAACTAAAATACTCCAAAGTTTAAGCGAGTTAGGTTCGATGTTATATGGGTCACGTAATACAATCTCGCTACTGAGTGTATTCTCATAGTAATAAATGCATACTTATAAAATAGACCCTTCATGTACTTATAAGCACTTATGTGGCAGAATTCGTACGAACCACATGTCAATAAGGTAGCCGTAAGAAAAGTTCCAAATGAATGACTACTTAGTCAGGTCACTGGGTCAACACCCGACCCACTAAAAAACATTTGAATCTTTGGAGTGTAAGGATATTTCTTTTTTTCCTTGAGTGCATTTTGGTCGGATGTATTTTTCTTATTACCATGGTAAATATTTTGATCATATGTAAAATTATATCAAATACTGATTAATTGTGATAAACAAAAATTAAGTCTTCACACTGATTTTGTTTTGACATAATAGATAATATTTATTTGCAAAAAATTCTAGTGTATGAGATAATATATTTTCTTTTAAAGTAAACCGTCGTAACCAGGTGATATGATAAATTAATTGAACTTACAATAAGTTTTTCTCTTTTCCACTGTATCTTAGATTGAGTATTAAATATATGCTGCTTAAAAGATTCTGAACAGCAATTTGTGATAGTGACCAATTGACATAACAAATGAAGGTCAGAGGAAGCTCCTTATTCTGAGTGTGGTGTGAGGCTACGAAACGGGTTTCGGTTGACAGATATACGTGCAACCCGAAAAACGACAAGGACAAGCTTTTCGGGAGATTTGACCCGATTTTTCTAACACACGGGGTTGACCGTTAATAACTGCCACAGCCTCCCTTGGTTTTCCCGCGGAAACGCGTGCGCACGTGTTAATTTCCTGCTCCTGTGCGCCCAGTAATATGTGTACCAAGGAAAGCAAATCATAGCCTTCCAAGTTCCAACTTCCATTAGCTGGCAATTTTTAAGTAGGTGGCATGTCTAATTATGGCCCTCAACAAAATCAAATATTTGTCGCCGATTAATTGATTGAATTGATATCGCTCTCTCATTAATTGAGAGGGTTCTGACTTCAGATTTAGATATTTCAATCCCCTATCTCAGGCCATTTTAGGGGGAATAGGGGGGGAGAAGTGAGTCTTTGCTTTAGTTTTTCTTTTACAAAAATAATTCTTTTTTTTTTCAAATATTCTTATGAAATTAATCAATGAGCACATCTCTATACTTATTTTACTCAAACGAGAAGAAATTGGTCCAATGGCATATTTAATTGTGAGTGTACAGTAAAACTAAATAATAATCGTATGCAATAATTTTTTATTTGAACAGACAATTCAAACCATTAATAAAAGAAACTATTTTGATTTTTGTGACTTAATTATATAACATCTGCCATTACAAGTGTGAGTATACATTTGTTATATGATTCTATATAACTATGTCATCTATAATAGGACCAAGGTTTCTTTACACAAATGAATTGCTTTTTCGTATAGTATAAGAGTAGGCCGTCATTCAGAGCAAAAGGTGTCTGGCTTGTCTAAAAATATAAATTTATTCTCTTTTTTCGGTAAGCACCCACGCTTAATTTTCATAAAAAAAAAATTCAAATAACTCCATATAAAAAAAATAAAATCTTTTTGAAGAATTTGTAAATATAAAATTATCTGAAGAAATTTGAAAATTTTATTCTAAGGACTCAATATTCTTATTTTTAAATCTATCCATCCAAATATAACGTGAAATTCAAAATCCTCCCATAATTTGTCTTTCTCTCGAGATTTTGACAACAGTCATTCAAAGATCCTGAGCCACAAAAACTCTTACAAATTCCTGTTTTTAGTTCATATGCCACAGGAGGTAAGGCTTTTCGCAGAAACTTAGGACAAGATAATAATGATTGAAGTGGATCAAAACCACACACGTACTCAAGGGACTGTTTGGAGAATGTCTTTTCTGCAATGACGTAGTGATTTGACCCGGTGAGCAAGCACACGGGTTGACAGTTAATAACCGCCAAATACCAGGTTGCTTTCCCACGGAAACGCGTGGACCACGTGCTAAATTGATGGGGATCTTTTCTGGGCCCAATACAAGGCCCAATGGCCCACTTCAAGAATGCCAGACTCTTGTTGGCTTCTGCTTTGAAATTTGAATCAATCATAGAGAGAGAGAGAGAGGGAGGGAAGGAGGATCCGATCCTCCAACTGGATTCTTTGTGATTGCATGATCTGATCATCAGATCTTTGGGCCCTTTTGGGTATGATGTTCAATTGCAGGATTTTGTTTGTTTTAGTGACTAATTCAGAATAATAAATCTTAGAATAATATTTTTAGCGAATATTTTATGTAGTTATCGACAATTGAGAGAGTAGTTTAAGTTCATATATATTATTTTTGGATCAATTATTGAAGAAACAAACTCTTTAAGTGCGATTCACGTTCTTAATATTATTTGGACCAATTATTGCATAAACAAACGCTTGAGGCCTTCTTCTGTTATTTCAAAAAAGTAAGGAATATTTAATTTATTTTTAAAATTTTAATAGACTTTAAAATAAAATTTGAGATCTTATAAGCTTCTAAGATCTTTCACATAAAGAACAACCAAATATCCTCTTAAGTCTATAATTTTGAATTTTGGCATGATACTGAATCACGTTGAATTGGTTGTGATTCATTCAACTCAGCCTGACCCGATAATATTTTACTTCTATCTAAAATACCAGTCTTGACGTTCGAATTTAATGTTCCAATTTCGCTCCAAAGGCAATTGAGTAATCATCCATTATATAATTTTCTTGGTTACCTAATAATTAGGTAAACATGTCAGTATTGATAAATAAACAATTATTGAGCAAAATTTACATTCCAAAAATACAACAAATCATCACTTAATGTGGTAATCATTATTCTTTTGAACAAAGTGTCATGTTTTCATCATTTTGAACATTTCCACGTCTACTAAGAATTAAGACTTGCTTGTCTCATTAATGGCAAGAAAACCTTCTCAACATCATCATAAACCCAAACATCTAATAAATCAACTTTTGGAGAAATGTCCAAATCTGTTGAATCAAAAGCACAAACACCCCTAGATATTCACCAAAAGTGGAAG
Source organism: Sesamum indicum (assembly GCF_000512975.1). Classification (NCBI taxonomy): domain Eukaryota; kingdom Viridiplantae; phylum Streptophyta; class Magnoliopsida; order Lamiales; family Pedaliaceae; genus Sesamum; species Sesamum indicum. Next base: position 10,284,854 of record NC_026148.1, on the reverse strand, counting down.
GTATATGATATATATATATATATATATATATATATATTGTACCTTTTGTTTTGTACAGCAGCTTTTGCAACAGTTTGGCCCAGGTGAATTGAACTTACCCTTTTTAGGTAGGTTCAATATTTAATTATAGGGCAACTTGTGCCTATACAAAAAAAATTGTTGAAATCAGATTTAATCGAACTAAATTAATTAAAAGATAAATATATTACACTTTTTATATGATTAGTTATTTTTTTAAAATTGTACATTAATTACACGACAAGTGTATTGTATTAAGATAATTGATATAGGTTTGACCAAATTGGATTCAAACTAGAATTTTATGTACCGATACACATAATTTTTGGTCACCCTAAATTTTATATTGTAAATTTACCTATAAAGCATATTCATCAAGAAAAGAAAAAGTAAAATTGTATATTTAAGTATATATTTAAAGATCATTTATAGGTAACTTTGAATAAATTATTTTACAGTAAAATGAGTACAAACTAGTGGTGTTTTCTGGTCATCCACTCCTCTCGATTATAGTACGTAGTGGTAACAGTAAATGAAATAAATATTGCATCCAATCAATTCAAGAACTTTACTTTATTTTTTTAAAAAAAAATTATAATCTCGAATTATCCGATATATTACCATATTTCAGAACACATATAATACTTAAAATTTTCAATATAGCACTATAAAAGAAATAATTTTTTCGCTACATTATACATGATTATATGACTTAAAAATTATGAAAAATTAATATTATTAATTATTGTCAAATAAAATTAATACAAAAGATTTAAGTTTTTACCACGATTAATCCATGATTATCATAGTTGGTATTACAGAGCCATGGCTAATTTGTATTTGTCCTAATTTGATTATTTTTTACCAAATTAACTAGTGTAGCAAAAATATCATATTTCTTCTAGTGTAATACAGACTAATTTAATTAGTTAATTTATTTAGCAAGTTACAAGTTAGAACTATGCGATATTAAAATTTAATTAGAAAGTTTATTACTCATAGTAGTAAAATTTCAATCTACAGCCATAGTAAAAATATGGAAAATTCTAATTCGGACCCGATTCGATTGAATTTGAATTAATCATATAGCAAGAGTATAATATACTTGATATGTGATTAGTTGATGTACAGTTCAAGTAACCAATCACACAACAAGTATATCACAGTTGCTATGTGATTAGTTCGGTTCGATCAGACCTGATTCGAACAAGAATTTTTCGTAGAAATTGTACTAATCATGTTTCGTGTTGATATATATTTTTTTCCAGAGCTCTTTTTTTCAAAAGTGAAATCTTGTTTAATTAATAGAACAATATGAAATAACTTGTCAATATTGTTAATTTCAAGAAGAAGAATTATAAATATACAAGAAATTAAAAGGTCATTTATGATTTACGTACACGGACCACAATATGAAACTTCTTTACACTATCTTTATTGGTCCTTCTTTTTGTGGTCTCTAAATATGGACCATCCCCTTTATTATTTATTTTTATAATTAAAAATATTAGGATATAGATAAATGTATAAATAAATAACCCCCACACTCTACAGTATGGTGCATTATTCTCAGGCAGTACTATCACAACAACATCATTAGCTTGTAATCATTAATTTCCATCCTCCTCTTTTATTTTTACTTTTAATTAATGACTACAACATATATAGTATAATATTAGGAATAAAATATTAAATAATAATTTAAAAATATATATTAACTGATAATATATAATTTTGATCTTTTCATAATATAATGTCAGTTTGTCACTAATTATTTTTTAGGGATAATTTTTTGAATATTTTAAAATTAACTCATATTATTAGAATTATAAAATTTATTATTGTAACAAAATAAAATTTTTGTCACCAAATATTTGCACACACTGTTATCTTAATCAACAATTCAGATTTTGATCAAATTGAACATAGATTTCATTTCAATTTGTGTTGTTCGATACGAGAAAATAATATTCCAAAATAATATATATTAAAAGATAAAAGGATATATATTATTAGTTTGATAAAATGGAACGGATAAATTAAATACTTACATAAAAATATTTTTAATTATAATACGAAATGATATTTTGATTAATTTATCATAAAAAAATTGAATGAAAATTTAATAAAATTGACTCGCTATTAAATAAAAATATTTATAATTACACAAAATTTGGCCAGAATGGTATTGTACCACAGCATGTAGAACCACATGATCAGCATCACGCAATATTGATGAGGTACAACTGCAAGTTGATGAAATAATAATAGTATTGTTATATGTATGTATAATAATGTGAATTGGACCATTCATGAATGTGAACTGACAGTGGCAGCAGGACTACTCATAGTCACTGTCACTGTCACTGTCACAAGCTTCAAATTAACCCTACCACCTCAAAACTCCACCCTTTTATTTTATTTCTTTTTTTTTTTTTGGAAAATTACCAAAATCTATTTTTATTTATGTCATTTTAATTCAATTTTATGTTTCCATTTTTGCTCTTCTTTTAACTTTTTTCTACTATAGGATATCTATATATGTAAGAAAATGTAAGTAATTAACATTACGGCTAATTAATTATATTTTTTATGTGACATTATATTTTGTTCTGTCATTGCAATTATTTTAATTTACAGTGACAATTAATTATGTAATAACTGATAATGTCACACTACAAAAATATAACATTTAATTATGGTAATTATTACGATTAATAATAAATATGCGTAGCAAAAAATAGTTGACCACGGACACGTAATAGTTATTGGCCGTAATTTTTCTAAAGGTGGCTAGAACTAGACATAGCAAATATTTTAACACGTCTCTTGCTGTGGCAAATATATATTTTTTATGATGGAAAAAAATTAATTTCTTATATCTATTTTATTTAATCATAGTTAATAATAGTTATTTACACCATGATTTATATTCATAACTATTAATATTACAGCCAATAATAATTTTTTCTACTATTATTAGTTATACATAGTAATAAAAATAATACATAAAATCATCATTATAAACAATTCGTGACACGTATTTAGTAATTATATTCATGTAGTGACAATTTATATATATAAAATTCATGTTACTAATAAATTTATTAAAATAATATAGTCAAAAATAAAAAATATCGTCACTTAATATATATATATATATATTGTGATAATTTGAAGTTACAGTATAATATACAATTTTTTTTATAAATTTTCAATTTTATTGTAGCGTGAAATTTAATGAAACAACAGTACATATACTTAAATATATATCAATTTAACACTACTAAAAATTAAAAAAAAATATAGTAGCAAAGGAAAATTCAAATATATCAAATTTTTTTTTATACAAGAATAAAATTAAACACATCTTCCCACTTAAAAAATAGAAACAATAGTAATAATATTTTTATAAAAAAAAAAAAAGTACAAGTGAACATTGCTTACCCTAAGGTCTGCAAGAGTCACATAATAATGAGAAATTTTAATTCAAATTGAATATGACGATATTAAAATTAATTATATAGTAAGTATAATATATTTATTTTGTAATTAATGTAAAAATGATCAATCATATGATAAATATATTATATTTATTATTCGATTAAAATCTAATTTTGAAGAAGAATTGTGGGACACCAATAGTAACTTAGAAAGTGAAGTTTCTGCGTCCGAAAATGTGTTGGAGCTTATCCTACGTTGCTACCCACAACATCTCAAACTCATGTACAGACGTAGGCACCATATCAGCCATTGATTACTGTACGGACTTGTACGTACTGACCTTAGAATTAGATATTACACCTTTTCTCCTTCAGTACTCTGTCCACTTAGCAACTGTTTTCTAACACTGACCTATGAGTGTACGATTGTTGTTATGTATGTAAGACTTAACTAGAAAAAATAATTCAACAAATTAAATTATAATTTCAAATTAAGGCAGTCGGCTAAGAGGGTGTTTGGGTGAATTTATAATTTCTTTAAAATATTATATAAAAAATTTGAGATCGACTTATATGATATTATAAAGAAAAAATATTATAATTTTAGTCATGTAATTAAGGTGTGTTGTCCTTTTTAGTCCTGTATAAATTGATTTTTTTAGCAATTTAATTCTATAACTTTATAATTTGAATAATTTTAGTTATTTTTTTGGCTAATTTGATTGAGAAATTACATATAACTTGTACACTTCACAATTAAATTGCACTTTTAGTCCTGTAAATCAATTTGTATTGAAAAAAAAGTGTCAACTCTCCTAAATTATAGGATTAAAAATATCAGTGTCTCATAAATTACAGAATTAAAATTGTAACTGTAATGTGCATGTGACATACAATTTTTTGGCGAATTTGGTTGGAAATTAAAGGATGAAAATTGGCAAAATTTTAAAGTTAGATAACTAAATTGCGAAAATCAATTCACGTGCCACACTCCATAAATTACAGGACTAGAATTGCTTCTTATTTTTTTTCGTTATAAAGTGTTTGGTAAATATTTTAGGAAAATAGCTTATCAGCTCTCAAAATAAGATCTTAAAAGCTTAGAAAGCTCTTTAAAAAAAAAAAGTAAGGAGTTGTTAACTTCTTTATAAAATGTTAACAAATTCCTTCAAATTTATTACAAATCTGTCATTATTAACATCTTATAAACTCCATAATCTTATTTTATCTAAACAATAATAAAAATTTATTTTTAAAATAAGATATAGCATCTTATAAGCTATAAAAACATCTCATAAAATGATTTAGATATGCTTAGCCAAACACCCTCTAAGATGGACATATACGGTGAACGAATTTACGAGAAAAAATTCTAACTCAAACCAAGTTCAGCCTAATCAAACCGATTATAGAGTAAATGTGATACACTTACTATGTTATTGGTCATTTTTTCTGACTTAATTTAGATCCGATCAAACCCGATTTGAATTAAAAGTTACCCATTTAAAGATGGGATTGTAGCTAGAAGCTAATTAAAATGACTTATGTTAATCACTTAAACTATAGTCCCTGAATTATAATTAGGTAGAATTAATAGCAGACGGGCACGAGCTGTACTAAATTAGCAATTGATTATAGATATAATAAGGTGGTAATTAATATAGTGATGGTAGAAAAAAAGTAGAGAGATGTGGGTATTTATTATAGATGTATACACTAGTAAAAATTGCTTGCTCAAGCGTAAGCAGTTTTCACAGTGGAAGAGTTTCTGATGCCTTGGCAACAGCAGTAGTAATTAACGTGCAGCAGGTCTCTTCAGAAAGCAAGCCAGCTTCCCGATAAGCAGGTAAAAAAGCCACAAGCCAGCTTAAAAAAAGCTGAAAGAGGAAGATAAAACAAGGGTATAAACCAAGGTAGAGGATTTGGTCTTAAAAGGCAGATCCAAACACGCCCTACTACTGTACATATATTTATAAATATTCATCAGGAGATTTTGTTGATCCGCTTAGCTCATCATGATCTTCTCTTGATTCAGGATCAAGGGTAGCTCCAAAGACTATCGTTTCTTGAATAATTCTCCGGCGACTCCTCGTCCTCTGCCCCGGATTTCATCAGCCGCGGCGGGCTGACGAGCATTCCCTCCGCCATGTCCACCAGCAGCTTCGGCATGTCGAACAATGCTTCCTCATCCACAAATTCGTTTCCCGGCGTTTGCGCGCTAGATGAAGCTTCGTTCCCCGGAGGCTGGAATTGAATTTGATCCCCCCCGCTTCGTGGAGCCAGAGCGCGGCGGCGTGTATGTCTCCAGCAGAGTGGGAAGCGGGCAGAGGATACGAAGAGGCCAAACCAGGGAAGTTTATCAAAGCGTCGGGGCCTTTCAGCGCCAGCGCCGCCACATCATAGGCAGCAGCCGCCATTTCCGGGGTGGGGTAGGTCCCTAGCCATACCCGCGTGGTCTTACGCGGCTCCCGGATTTCCGACACCCATTTCCCACTCCGGCATCGGATGCCGCGGTAGACGGGGTGGCGGCGGGAGGTGGGGGAGGCAATGGCGGGCGGAGGAGAAGAGTATTGCTGATCAGAAGTGTCGTGATTTGTAGACACGTCTTCAGTAGCCATGCATCAAAAATTGGGAGGGAATGATGAGAAGGGTTTAGGGTTGTAATTAATTGGGACATGTGTGTGAGATATTTGGGGAATATAAGAAGGGGAAAGAAAAAGCGCGGGGAAGTCGCGGAGAGCACTCAATTATGTAAGTATGTGTGTGGGGTTAAGTGAAAAGGGGCGGGGACATGAGATAGAAATTTTAAGGAATTAGCTGTTAGCAGGTAAGGTTATGGGTCACAACACCCACAACCTTGTCCGCTCATCTCTTTCCTTCCTATTTCCAAATCAATCTTTCAACTCTACTCACAACCTTCTTATTTCCTTTGTTTTTTTTATCATTACTAAACCTGCTGTGCTCTACTCACTATTCAACTCACACGTGCATGTAACCCCACCCCCAGCTCCAGACCCCCCTCATTTCTAGTCCCCTATTATAAAAAGAAGAGGAGAGGTGTTGTAAACACAAAGTGACGGTTTCCATACATTTTTCATGATTCAAAAAATATCCTTCAATTGATAATTAAGGTAGCTGATTTATTTAGCTTTTCAAGTTTTACATTAACTTAATTGTTCAATTAATATATTTTTTGAAATATAAAAAATTATTTATTATGTTTATGTTTCTACTATGACTATTAAATATTAAAGTTGAAGTCTTATCAAGGAATATAAGATCATGCAACATATGTATATTATTAATTTGTTTAATGTGTGAATTTGATGAGATTTGTTATGCAATTTTATTTTAATTGGGGGGTAATTGTTATTTTCTTGTAATGATATTGGAACGATTTAACTGTTTATTTTTGTTAATTAGACATGCTACTAATTATTCTAGTTGAAAAAGTTAATTACTCCATAGGTTGAGTCAGGAAGAGCGATATATCGATATTAACAAATACGATACCTAAGAAAAATTCAATAGACGAAGTACTATTGATTTTTATGGATAATTACACAGTCCTTTCATGAGGTTTGGTGACATATAATTTTTTTATAATTTAAAAAATTATATTTAGTACTCCTAACTTTTATTTTTGTTTGACAAAAAAAGTGTATTCGTCAGTCAAGATTCACGGAATTTCCTGATATTAGTAAAACAATTCTATGAAAAATTCATATTTTTCCCGATTAACTTACTATAGACTTATTAACAGTCAAATAATTTTTTTTTAATTAAAAGGAATGTATAAGGGAAAAGATGTATCTCCGCACACATGCATTATCGCATCTGAAGATGTATAACGATAGTCTTAATCAAAAAATATTTGTTTGATCTACAATAAATAATTAGTAATAAGTCAATTAGCCAGGTAAATATATATTTATATTCAATTGTTTTACTAAGAAAAAAATTATTTTTTTCGTCCTTTAATTTTACCCTCATTAGATTTAGTCCGGTTTTAGTCCTATAAGTTTGCAAAATGATGAAATTAAGTCCGATTTAGAATTTTCTTGTTAATTTTCTGACAACTTTTAAAATTTATGCCGAAAATTGCACGAGTGGCAAATTTTTGTTGAATTGTCAGGCCACTTATCCAGTTGTATCCTCCACGTGTAATGAGTTTTGGAGGAAAAAGAATGAGGTTTCTCCCCTCCAAAACATGTCCATATGGCTTCCAAGTCAAGTCCAATGCCACATAATATTAAAATTCCTAAATATTTATACAACTCAGCTACCATGTCACTTTTTTTGAGCATAAATACAAATTTCCGACCACGAAAGGATTATTTGCCATTATTTTTCAAATTTATAAGACTAATTAGTTAATTGACATACTTGCATGATTAAATCTAATAGAGGATAAATTAATTAAATAACGAAAAAAATAATTTTTTCTTTTACTAATATCCACAAATTCGATGAAGTTTGACTAGTTGAGGGATCTAATTTGTTGGACGAAAACAAATATTAAGAATACAATATGTAATTTTTCAAATCACAGAAGGTTTACATGTAATTACATTAAACATCATGAAATGACAGTATAATTATCCTTAATTTTTAATAATTGTAATAATTAGCACAACAATAAACATGAATGTGTGCCAATTATTCTACTTTTTTTATTCTTTAATTGATAAAGAACTATAATTTCTAGTGTTAACTGGTTCAAGTTTAGGCCGTGGAATTTAACCTCACCAACCGTGCCTTCTTCTGCATTTTTTTATTTGACATTGGTAATCATGAAATATGTACGGTCAGAGACAACTGATTAATGGCCCTAAAAAGCCAGTTCTGTGTCATAATTCATCCAAACATTAAGAAACTACTTATAATTAGTAATCATATTGTCAGAAGGTGAAAATTGTGGCAATAATGTTAGAATTGGTTTACTTGAGTTGTTTTATTTGAAGAGTAATCAATAGCTGCTAAAATGAGGTTGTACATGTCTACAATAAAAATACAATTTCTAACACATAGAGAGATTTTGGATTAAAATCCAAACACTGTTGATGTTGGTTTCTATGATGTATGGATACGGATACAATAACTATGTAATTATTTTAAAAAGTCTTTGGGTATAATTCGATGCATGGACAAATGGCTGTTTTCACTATAAAAATATGATTTTTTTATTATATTTAATTATTATGATAAAAAAAAATTATGCTTGATACTGACCACCTATAATCGTGCCATGGATTATAATAGTTGTTGTTTTTGCAGTCGGGGTTATAACATTAGTTATAGCTAAAATAATATGAAAAATATTTAGATCATAATTAAAACCATAATATATATACATATTGATTAACTATGATCAAGATTTTCACATTTTGATATGGAATGAAAACAATATGATATGATAGGGAAGAAAAAAAATACAATTTTAGTCCGTAAGTTAGGGAGAATGAAAATTTTGGTCCTATTCAAATTAAACTTCACAATTTGGTTTTGTAACTTTAAAAATGGTAATATTAGTCATTTCAAGTCAATTTGGTCGAAAAATTCAACATCATCAGCCATATCAACACTTAAATTGGGGTTTTGGGTGAATTCAATGACATGGCAGTCTAATATATATATATATTTTAGAAAATGATCTTGCAAAAAGAAAATTACCACTTGATGATATGATAAATTTTTTCAAGTTGGTAATATATTTTTGTTTTGCCGAGTTATTTTGGAAAAAAGAAATAAATATGTTGGACCGATAAAATTCGCCAGAAGCTCCAATTCAAGTGTCGACGTGGTTGATGATGTGGAATTTTTTTCTGATCGAAGGATTAAATACGTGCATACTATATAAATATTTTCTTTTAATTCAATATTTGAAAACACGGTAAATAACATCTAAAAGGGCACCAAAACTTAGACTAATTAGCGCTATATCCTTATTTAAATACTGTCCAAAATAATTTTTTTGAAGTGTTCGGCCATCACAAAATATTGTGATGAACTATTCTTAATATTTAAGAGAAACTATAATATGTGGGTTAACTGGTCCAATATTGGGCTTACAAAACCAACCCCACCAACCATATATATGTGCTTTGCATATTTTTATTAATTTGGAGCAATTATGGAATATGTACGGTCGGATTAGTGCTTAATGGTCCTAATTAAGACAGCCCAATATTGTATTATTATTAGTATGTCAATAATAGCAAGTCTTGTTTGAGGAGTGTATATATAGTTCACCCAATGGGGAAGAAGCATTACCCAACTACTTATTATAAGTAATCGTATTCCCATAAGGTGAAATTGTGGCAACAATATTTTTTATTTGAGTTTTTTTTTTTAATTTTTTTAAAGTAATTAATCAATTACTATGCTAATAATGAGGTTATACGTACTTAAGTAGTAAGATTAATACCCTATACTTAAGAGCATTTTTGGGTTAAACAATTTCCTACTTGACCAATATGAAATTTGGATAAAATAAAGTAATGATATATAATACCCAATTCGTGGAATCACTCACTGTTCTTTATCTTCCTTTTTTTTTTAATAAAAATTAATAAAATATTTTTAAGTGAAAAAGAAGAAGTTCTCCATCACGTGTAAAATTAGAATTAAAACGAACTTAAATAATTCTTAATAATTATGCTTCTCATATTTAAATTTAATTTCCCGATTGGTTTTCCTAAATTTTGAAGTACGCTGATAGAGTGTTTGCAAAAACTTATGTTTTGAAAAAGTGATAATTTTAGAAGAAAAAAAATTGAAATAAAAGTAAAAAAAATATTTACAATGAAATTAATAAATTTCTTCCTTTATTTAATGCAAATTGAATTATCATAGTTATTATAGAATTCAAGTCCTAATTGTAAACATTAGAATAAATTAGAATAATCCAATCTTATTAATGCGCAAGGGAGTTCATGTTGCATATTGATCGAAAAATTTGAAGAAAATTCTAAAATCAAAGAAGGATTGACATATAAAATAAGAGTTAGCACTTTGATACTTAAGTTAGTAATTGAATTATCGAAAAAAGAATTGGGAAAACTTGAAAATAACATAAGATGTGTAATAATTGATGTGAAGTGATGAAATATCATAGATATCATCCAAGATTAAGTTTCTAGAGTGAAGAAAATGAGCAGGGAGCTTGTATCCTTGCTGTTTACGAGAGAAAGAGAGATGAGTGTAAGTGACTCAAAATGAGTTATTGTTTTAACTACACAATAACCTCTATTTATAGGAGGATTTGGAGCAGAATTCGTGGGTTTTTTTGGGGCAATTTGCATATATTTAGAAAGCTACAGATGTTGACTAATTAACAAAAGAATCGAAACGTGATTTGGACTTATCTAGATTGAGATATGACTGTTTGAGTGAGTCCGTCCAGTCCACCCAAAAATTTAGGAGTTTGTTACTATCTGATTGATAAGTATTGATAAAAGCGGAGTTAGTTGAAGATCTTTTAACATGAAGTGGCCTAAAATATTGAGAGGTTGTTTGTCGTGGAATTCCTATTGTTGGTTGAGTCAATTGGATATGTATTTGGGCTGTATCAGGTTAGTGTAAATAAATGCAAAACATATGAGCTTAATTACTTCATCATGGGCCGATAAGATCAGGCTGTTGGGCTAATCGATGGGAACCCACTTCTTTATTTTAAGCTTCTAGAAAAAAAAAAATACTTGATGGAGGTATCACTTATTTTTTTAAAAATAATTATTATTCATTAATATTTATAAGCATTTAAATAGTAATCCAATCTAAACATATCATCCAGCGTTTAAAAAATCTCAAGCCCAAGACTAGAATCAGTATTTATGAGGTGGGCAAGTTGTTCTGGTTAGTGGGCCGATAGCCCAAGAGAGAATGCTTTAGTGGGGTTACGTTATATTTACTTATTGAGCCCAATCAGCTGGCCCATTAAGTTTTTAATTACGATTATTTTATTTAAATATATTAAATGTGCCAACACAAAAATTGAACTCCCAGTGCCGATATTTGTCCACTAGAGGAGAGGTTCTCGCTTCATATCCCCTCATTGCCTGCAAAACCACTCTCTCTCTCTCTCTCTCACACACACACAGTGTCAGCATGAAAGCTTCGCCGTCTCCGTTTCCAATCTTCAGTCCGCGTCTCAGAACTCTCCAGCTTCCGCTCAAATCCCACCTCCTAAAAGTCACCCCTGTCACTATGTCACCATGCAAAGCGGCCTCCGTGGTGCCTCCGCCACCACCAGACTTCAACTTCAAGAATGAAATTCTTGATCTTTCCACTGCCGCGATAGCTGAAACCCACCCGGAATTACTTGATTTGGCAGAAAATGGGACCCTGGTCCTGATCAAGAAAAGCCAATACGGCCCCGTTCCACCCTGGAGAAGTGAGTTTGTGGAGCCCGAGGCTATTTGGATTATTGGGACTACGCATATTTCCAGGGAATCAGCTTCTGATGTTGAAAGGGTTATCAATGCTGTGAGGCCTGACAATGTTGTTGTGGAGCTTTGTAGAAGCAGGCAAGTCTTGACCTTTTCTTTTTTTTTTGTTCCAGATTCTTGTGGCTTTTAGTTCAGTTTTCTTTATTGTCACTTACAGTTGATTATTAACATTTTTGATTGATTTTGTGCGTAGAATCAATGTGGTGGTTACATTTTAACTACTGGATATTTTCAAGAATTTTACGTTCTGATTTATAGTTTCCATTTTTCAGTTATAAAGTTGAGGAACTTGTTGTGTTGGGGAAGTATTTTTATGTAAATTGAGAAGTCCCTGGTTATAGTGAACGGTGGTGGAAGAAAAGAAATGGGATATGTGACTGAGTAATGCTGTGACTTATCATTAATACATCTGCGATGCACATAGTAGTTGAAATTGAAAATGATCCAAATTTTATTATTCAAATTTTGTGTAAATTTATAGTAACAAGCAGTAGGATTTGTCCCTGCAATTAGATTCAGTTTACCAACATCAACTTATGGAAGGAAGAAACTTTTGGCATATTATAATTGAGCACGCTACTTATTAGTTATTTTGTTGTTGCTCCCAAATAAAGACTATTGAATGATATGGAGCAGTATATTGGTTAGTAGGACTGAATTTAAACCACAGAACTAACCTGAGCTTATGTGATAAAAGATTCTGCACTTAGAAGCACAAATTTGGTAGGAAGGATCTAGTGTATTACGTGATGTTAAAGCAACTATGTCGAAGTTCAGATGGGTTCACAAGGAGATAAGAAACCGTAAACCATAAAGCGTGGATGCAGTAATGGGGGATTTTGTTGGGAAGGGGTGTTTGTGTGTCTTATACTACTTGCCTTTGCAGGATAAAGTTACTTTCATTTGCATAGTAGCTTACGTTTTTACACTATTTGATTTTCAATCTATGGCTTAACTTCACCTGTTGCAGAGTTGTTTTTCAGAGCTGGGATCATGTACATTCCTGAGAACGCTGACCAGAATCCGCAGCTAAGGTCCAGTATGTTCTCTCTGAGTGGAACTGGGTTCTTTGGTGCCATTGGCCGAAGCATCAACCTGGGTTTGTATTAATTACTTTATCAGGTAAATGGACACAGCATTTTTCTGAAGGAAAGTTGTTTATACTTTTCGTGCATCGCAGGCGGTCAAACTGCTTTAGCATTACGGTTGCTCTTGGCAACTTTCTCTTCGAAAGTATCTTCAGATATTAATCGTCCCTTTGGTGATGAGGTAGATTCTTGTAAATAAATTCATATCTTTAGTAATTGGAATTCAAAGTTTAGTTTAATCAAGTAACTCCTAAGCAAGTTTCTGATGCAATTGATTTCCAGTTTCGTGCTGCTCGAAAGGCTTCTGAAGAAATTGGTGCTCAGTTAGTCTTGGGAGACCGCCCAATAGAGATAACTGTAAGCAACTTCTTGGGCCATATAACAGAAAACAACGTTTGTGATACGCAGATAATCTTGACTGATTTGTTCAGAAGGAAACTTAAAATGCATTTCACATTCTTTTCAGCTTGAAAGGGCATGGAGTTCACTGAAGTGGAAGGAGAAACTGAGCCTAGTCTCCTCTGTCATTCGTGGAATAACATCATCTGATCTCTCCAATAAGACGTTGGAGGTTTGTCTCTCAAGTATTTAAAGTCATTTGGAGATTAAACTTGTTTCTGTTACCTCTGTATCCTGTAAAGCATATGTTGGTTAGGTTATACTTTCTCAATAAAATCTTGCGCTGCCACATTTGATGATTCAAAGTTCGCTAGTGACTGTTTATCCTTTCTATCTCTATAGATCTTAATATCAATATGGCCATTCGTGTCTCAGGAATCTAGTTCAGGTGATAGCAGCTTCCAGCTGTATGAGCAGCTGAGTTTTTCATATCCATCGCTTCTGCCTCCTCTCGTACACGAACGAGATACAGTAAGTGTTTCCAACATTTAATTTCAACAGTAACCAAACAGGAGAGACGTATCACACAACAAGAAATGACTAAACTTCTCTTGAACATAACTATTTAGGCTACATCAGGTGACTAATTTTCTTCTCATCTTTCTCGTATCAACGTGCTCTCAGTTTCTTGCCTGGTCCCTGAAAAGGAGCAAAGCTGTGAATAATAGTAAGAAAGTTGTCGGAGTTATTGGAAAAGGCCACATGAACGGAGTCGTATACTCACTTGTCTCCGATACAGGGAACTTGCGCTTCAGAGACCTTGCTGGGAAGAAGCCTGGAAATGACTACGGTTGGGCTGGTTCCATTGCCAAAGACTTGTTGAGAGATACCGTAATTGGCGCTCTACTATGGCTAGCATATGAACAACTGAAGTTAATATTATAGAACACCGAGTTTACAATCCTCGTCTTACCGTTACAATTATGCAGAAAAATCTGAAACTGGAAAGGATTCAGTGATATTTCAGTTGGTTCTCTAATTTGATCATGATCCAATTTTACAAATACTTCACTCACCTACTTTCCAGTATTATCTAAAGTTGCAAAATTCGCTGCTGCTGATGCACAAACCTGAGCACCCGTAAGAAATTACCCTAACCCACTTGTTTAATTACGATTAACATGTATTTAAAAATATCACTAGCACAATGATTTAACAATTAATTAAATTATTGATTCGTTATTTGAATGTCACGATTTTAAATCTCATCGCAACCATATGATTTATAATCCTATAATGTGTACTATGGATTGGAGATGACCGCTTTATCTATAGAGACTAGACTTCATTCTATAGCAGGAATTGAGTTTTTTTGTCAGGGAAGAAACAATTCTGGTTCTATGACTACAGGGAGTGATACTTTTGGTGCTCTTGAATTTTTAGTTTGATAATTAGGATTATGATTAAACAAATAGGATATTTAGTTCAGATGGAGTTGGAAAATGTTAAATTCGTCTGGAATCAGCAAACATTTAAGAATTTCTAATTTTTGATTAGTTTTTCTGATGTGATAATTTTGCCTTAATGATTTTTGGACTAAATGTGCCGCCGACTCTAGGACCAACCTTGTGTTCATTTTTTCTTTCAGTAAAAGTGGCTAAAAAGATTAAAAATTTCAAATTAATTAGATCACGTCCAACGCATATAATAATTTCTGGCCAAACATAGCTTTTCCCACCAAGATGTCAACTAGATATGCCATCTTTTTTTAATTATAATCCTCAATCCCAATTCAAATCGGACAAAATTGAGAGTGCCACAACTCTATAATTAGTGAACCAAAATTGCATTCTTCCTTGTTTGGTCACGGACTAAGAGTGGATTTAATCCATAATAACTTTTAATGATAACTACACCATCCTCTTCTAAAATTTGGTATAATTACATATAGTTAGATCTATTTATTTGTTCAAACTCATCAAATTTGCTGATATTAACAAAAAAAAAATAAATAAAAATTCATATTGTCCTAAATTGACATATTAATGACTTAACAAATCTTTTATGACCAAGCTTGTGAAGATGTATAAGAATAGTTTGATCAGAAAAAAATTGTAAGTCAATCAGGAGTAAATATGAATTTTCATTCAAGTTTTTTATAAAAAATTCAATAAATTTTGATTAACAAAAAAATTATTTATTGTATAAAAACAAATAATAAAATTTCCGTATAATTAGTCCCATTCTTAAAAAATAAAAAAAATACTGCAATTATTCCTAACTTTTAATTCAGCAAAAAAAGAAGAAGAAAAAGAAAAACAAGTACTGTAAGTCTGTACTTGAAAAACATCATATCTGAGTTGTACGACTGAGTTAATTATCGTACATCACAGGTGACATCAGTGAATTCACAAGACATGAGTCAAAATATTCTTTGCACATAACCACCAGTGACGTTGGTGAGTGAATTTTTTACAAGACCAAAAACATTAAAAGCAGGTAATAGGTATTATTATATTATTATAAATTACTTGTGAGAATTTCCCATTGACTTTGTTCTCCTTTGGTGAGTGAGTGAGTGAGGTGGCAGTGGGGATAAGGATGTCTCCTCCTCCTCTGCTCACTCTGTCTTTACACTGACAACATTGTCTTCCCAACCAATTCCTAACTGCACAATCTCTACTTATTACTCACTAATCATCGCATATCTCTAAATTTATTTATCACTCTCATCATTCATACCTCAATTATTACAAAACCCAACAATACTTTCTTGGGATTTCCCTCTTTTTTTGTATAATTCTACACCTTTGTTACCTTTTCTGCCCATTTTCCTACTACTTGACAGCATGTAATTTAGGGTTAGTGTTTTTGCTATTGTACGAATTAATTTTAAAATTGAATAGAAAAGAACTAAGATTATTAAAATCTTAAACTTACATAATTAAATTGTAAAAATTAAGCCACGTCGGACAAAAAACATCATTTTACTAAATTACACGATGAAAAATGTATTTTTTCCCCCTCTACTTAACATCTCTTTGGAGCCAAAAAAAATAGAGTAATTATTTTTGTTGTTAAAAAGTAATTAGTTTTGGCAAAATATATAAATATTTGTGAGCTTATTAGTTGTTTCATTTATTTCCGACATTGTTGATGTTGTCGAGACTCTGATTCAGTGTCCGTACCTCAATTAAATATGTCAACGTACACTATAGTTGTCGCAAATGTTGTTGCTATGCCGATAGGTACTTAATATACACGACGACAAAAATAAAGTCATGGTTCATTTAATAATTCGACTAAATTTATCAGGCAAAAGTGAAAGTTCTTGACAATATTAATCAATTCTCTCAATGAACTTCCTAAGGCATACTAAAGAAGAACAATGTCCTCTTTTTTTAGACTTGGCACGAGGAAATCACGAGTAACTATATTCGTCCAACTCGTATAAATATCTGTCACTAATCTACTTAAAAATTCACAATTAAGAGCCCTTCGTAAATTAATATATCTAAGCAATATTACGATCTGACGAATTTAGGATTTGTTGCAAAATCTTCATTATATATATGGTACATATTTAATTAGAAAAAATATGAAACATTTTAATTTCCACAACCATATAAAAAATCATGATTATGTTCCAAAGAAAATGGATTTATTATATTATACATATATATATATATATGTATAATATACTCACACTTAAGTATGTCAAAATTGAAAAAAAAGAATTCCAAGAAAGGTAAATATTGAAATCCATGACACAATTTCAGCAAATCTTCTCAGAAAAGAAGCCTACATATGAACACGTTATTATTTGGTAAGATGCTTTAAATGTTAATTTTGTATTCAGATCTTCCAGAGTAATAACATCATGAAAAATTAAAAGCCCCACACTGGAAAATAATACTAATCTCCCTCTCAATTTTCAAATTTATTCTGAAAAAATGTAGTTTTATTACAAATGTAACTTCAATAGAGTGGGAAAACAAAAATAAGAATATGAAGAACAAGAGACAAACATCTATAAATTTCCTGTGCATCTCTTTTTTCACAGGCATTTTTTCTTGTATCGCCTTTTCTATATCCACAGGGTTGACCAAACTGCATATATATCCCTCTTTGTATATATCATCCTCGACAAAATTGTCAACCCCTCTTGACAAAAAGGAAGGACATGGAAGGTGAAACATTAATCACTTTAAGCAACTCACCTGAGTCTAGAAAAGCAGTCGACACGATTAGTATTTTGGTCGTGGATGATGATACGACGTGCCTCTCCATCGTTGCTGCTATACTCAAGAAGTTCAAGTATCAAGGTATACATATATATATATATATACACATGCATGAGACTTGTATCCTTTTTTTATAAAAAATTATTCTTTATTATAAGTTTCTTTTGAGTTGTTCAAGGTTTTTGCATGCAAGAATTTTTGTTTTTTGGGTTTTATTTCAGCCCCTTTCTTTTGAAGGGTCTGTTATCTTTCTTATCTCTCTCATTTTTTTTTTAATTTTTTTGTTCGTTTGACTTAATTAGTTTAACAATTATGAATAAAATTAATTAGATCAGTTCGTGTCCTCATCCAGCAGTGTATGCAGATGAGTTGTAATATTTATGACAAAAATTAAATATAGAAACAATTCAAATTTTATTTTCAAGATTGTCCCAAATTGAACAAGCATGCAAGAGAAAATGGCAAGAATACATTAATCAGGTGAAAATAGAAGTACCAATTCACATGATCTATGTTAGATTCTGTTAGAGATGAGTACAATGGTTGTGTTAGTTTCCTTGTACATTTTTCTTCAATATTGTGAATTAAAACTTTTCCTTTTATTCAACAGAATTAATAATTTTTCTTTTGTTCTAATAAATTGTGGTTTTTTCCACACAATTGAGTCCAGTTGTGACAGTGAAACACCCAAACGATGCTCTATGCACGCTCAGAATCAAGGGGGGCGCGTTCGATTTGGTCGTGTCGGATGTCCACATGCCGGATATGAACGGATTTGAATTGCAACGAGCCATTGCACAAGAATTCAACTTACCTGTAGTCTGTGAGTTTCTTTTTTATTTATATTTTTCCATTTTTGCCAAACAATATTTATTGTTTATGAATTTCTTCATAAATTTATCTTTTTATTTTTTGTGTCATTACAGTAATGTCAGCTGACGACAAAGAGAGTGTTGCTTTACAAGGGTTGGAGAGTGGGGCTGCATTTTTCATATATAAGCCGGTGTGTCCGGATGATTTGAGGGATTTATGGCAATTTGCAGCTATGAAAAAGAAAAGTCAGGTTGTGATTGAGGAGACTGGGAACTTCCCTGACGAAAAAACTTCCACAGACAAGAACAGTTCTGATGAAATGGCGATTTCTGCATCGTCGTCTGTCAGTGGAGATGTGGTGAATAAGAAGGAATCGAAGAGAAAATCCCCGCGAAAAGAGGGTTCTAATGAGATAAAAGGAGACAATTCTCAATCATCTTCGCAGAAAAGACCAAAAGTTATTTGGACTAATTCGCTACACAACCGTTTCCTCGAAGCTATTAGGAGCATCGGCCTTGATCGTAAGCATCAAGATCTTTTGCCCTATTTCGATATGTCGTATGCATGTAAACGTAAAGATTTATAGTTTTATTTATGCATGTGTATGTTCATAAGTGCGATACTATCGTAATGTATTAACACTCGTCATAAGTTCACGTATAGATAATCGATCCATGGTTATAGTAGTAAGTTTTGAAGTAAAGTTTTTTCAAATTATTAAATGATAATTTTTCATAAATATATACCAATTTTTATCTTACTATATCATGCATGCTCGATTTCATGTAAATAAGGCGATCGATGTAAACGTTTTATGGAAATAATAATGTTTTCATTGAGCGATTATGTATTTTTGTATCTTGTTGCTAAGTTTTCTTACCTAATCTTATTTATCTCATTTCTTGCAAATTTTATACAGGAGCTGTCCCCAAGAAAATTCTCGAAGTTATGGATGTTCCAGGGTTAACCAGAGAAAATGTTGCAAGTCATTTGCAGGTTCGAATTATCTATTAATTGCAAATATTATCCAATTATTGGGAATTACTTAATTTGCATAAAATCATTGCATAAAAGGAAAAAAAATCAAAATAAAGTAATTAATAAAATTCTAAAATATCTCAATTCAAGAAAAGAAATATTTCTATTGCTTTTCTCATTAAACCATTTTTATACTATTTTTCATACTTTAATATTAAATACCTCTATAGTTTCTGGTAATTTGAATTTTTATACGAGATGATTGTTCAGTACGTTTAGTTTCTGGTAATTTGAATTTTTGGACGAGATGATAGTTGAGGACGTTTCATGACAACTGCAGAAATATAGGATCTTCCTAAGGCGAGTTTCGGACGCAAGCTTCAAGATTCAATATTCATCCGAGAAGGGCTTAAGCAGGAACTACTCAAGTTTTCAGACATCAGCAACAAGCCCTTCAACCCTAATGCTCAACAGATTCAGCAAATTTCACTATCAAAATCCTGTCCAATTTCCTGCTCAAAGTGTTGCTGCCTTGCCAAATCTGGAAACTCCATCTGGTAGTCTTATTAGCCAGTCAGGATTCGGACAATCACGATTGCTTTCCAACAAAGGAAATTTGCTAAAACCCAACATTGGAAACGCAAATCTGATTCATCAGAATGATCGATCATATGTCAGACTCGCGCAGAATGATTACCAGACGGCCCCCTCTAGTACCTCAATCCAGGGGCATCATGCCAATATATCCCTTGACGATCCATCAACTTCCCTGTCAGCCAGTTCTGATTCTCCGTTGGTTGGCTCGACCAGGATGAATCCTTGTACTAGTTATGATCATCCGTCTCGGACAACTATTGGGACGCCAAATAGCGTATCTTTGGCCCCGTCGAAGAATTTCACGTACAGGACGAACTATGTGGGATACAGTATCTCGAACATCAAACACCTTGCTGAATCAGGACACAGTGAGAAATACAAGGATTTGAATTCTTGCACGAGTACGATAAATTTTCCCAGCAATGAGTTCCTGAGCAACAGTAATACTGTTCTTGCTGCAGCAGGGCCAAACAACAACGTTAACTTCAACCAGTTGGCTCATAATCTGGGGGCTTGTAGCACTTTTGTGACTAACAATAATGGTGGAGAACAATTGTCCGATGTCGTTGCTGATTACCTGCCCTCAAATCTACCTTTGGTTTGTGGTACTGTGGGAAATGGAGGGGACATCAATGAGTCTGCTGCTTTTAGTCCAATGTTTGATTTGTCTGAATTCGATATCTTGTCAACTCAACAAGCCCTGGAGGAAACTGATTTTGACACTACTTTCGCCGATCAAGTGAAAATTCAAAATCAGACACAGGTACTTTCTGCGCTTTACCTTAAATTCAACACAGGCCCTTGGAATATTTTTCTTAAATGTGCAGGTCAATTTAGCATTTCTCAACTTTGGATAATTTAATAACTCATAATTCACAGAAGCAATCTTAATTTCTACAATTCAATGTTTTCTTCCAAATGTTATAATTGATACATTTTTTGAAATTATTCATAATTAGCATAAAATACTTAACAATATTTTCTGCTCTTGTTTCATTTGACAGCAGAACGGAGGTGAAACTATTACAAGTTCCAACTTTTATGGCGACATGAGCCTCTGGGACAGCAACATTCGATCTTTTGGTCAAGCTCCGAATCAGGTAATTAAGTACTATATATAACTATTACTAAAGTTCTATTTCACATACTAAAAGTATTTCATTGAACTAAGTTTGCTGCATATGTATAATTTCATATTTTCACTTATTTACAGGTTTCTTTCATGTTTTTGTCTATGTATGTAGCAAACATTAATATAGTATTGCTTGTAAGATTTACTTTCTTTTTGCCTATTTATGCAGCAACAATGCAGCCAAAGTTTGGTTAACTCTCAAGATTTTGGAGCTTCATCTCAACACAATAAGACAGTACTTCTTCCACCCCCTCAGGCATGCTTACTGTACTATACTAATCAAGTTTAAAACCCTAATTACCATTAATCATCATAATTTTTAATTTAATTCTATAATTAAATTTGTCCCTTATATATATATATGATAGCTATTAATTATATTTAAAATATTTTTCTACTTATTCTTCTTTTGACCGATGGAACGTAACATCAGGCGCTAGTCTGTGAAGGTTTCGGCACTTCATCCCATCTCAAAGCCCTTCTATCTCCTGCTCATGAGGTATATGGTTGTCTTTTTACTTTATCATTTTTACATTAATTTAAATCAGTACAAGCTGTAAGAATTTCATTTAATTAAGTAACCGAGATTTGTTTTCTGTTTTTTTTTTTAATTTTTGTTACAGCGCGATGACGATGATTTTCTGGAATCTTTACTTGCTCCATTCGGAGAGGATCATCAAAACCTCGAAGGGATCTAAATACAGAAAAAATTGTATGATTGTACTAAAATAATTAGTGTGCAATTAGTGCAGTTGGGACGTAATTTTACTGTTGAAGCTGATCACCTCAATAGGATGAATTATTCCATAGTACTAATGAAATTAGACTTGTAATATTTTCCATGATAACATATAAATCGTGTAATGTCTATGTTAGTGTTAAGGAGGATGATTTGCTATCACATTTGTATAAATCATATTTGTAGACATTTTCAATTATATAAAATTTTGACTTGAAGAATGTTTTTTTTATTAAAAGGTCCTAAAGTGACTTACTTACTATATTAATGTCGAAGACCATTAATACATTGAGATTTTTGTTCTGCGTACGTATATATGTAGAGTAACTCAACTTATAGCTGCAGTATTATTTATTTAAGTTGCAACGACATGTTGATTTACGAGGAAAACAATCACATAACCGTCTCTTAATTATGAAATGAAATATATATATGCTCAAGAGAAAAGATGATAATAAATTTATGGCTCTAGCACAATCAAATCAATAGATATACACATTATTGATGACTATTTATGAATAACATTTAATATTATGATATATGTTACCAATAATGCGAATATCTTACTCCCATATTCTACATTTTTTTATTGTTATAATATACCTATTTTGGGCTAAATTTAGTAACTTACGGCACACATCAATTACAAGACTGATGCTTGAATGCAAAACTATATCCAATATTATTTTGATTAAAAAATCTAACTTGGAGCGAGCATGCACGTCCAATTCAATTAAAAGAATGTCAGAAAGTAAACAGGAAGACAAACTGTTTCCCTTAGGCCATGTTTACTCTAACGAATAGGTCGAATATTTCAGAATATCTGGTCTTGTTCCTCGTTTACTTGCTAGGTGGCAGGCTTGTGATATCGCCTGATAATTGATGGATTGCCGTCTCACTATAATCAAATCTGGGCAATGTGAGTAGGATTAAATGTTGCTATTCTTAATATATGAAATTGTGTAAGAACAACTTAGGAAAAACAAAAATTGTCACAAATTCACATCCCAATTGAGTCCAAGAAGCAAACATGAGATAATTCAGTTCCCTATAATTTTCCATGCAAATAAACATTCAATTGAATGTGATAAATTAGTTACTTTATCCATTTTTATCCCTTCCCTTTAAATGAAGGCGGGCATAAGTGGTATAGATGGGCTGGGCCAAGAAAACACAACTTAATGAGTCCAAATACCTTTTCTTAGTATACATGGGCTGGGCCGAGATGAACACAATTACCGGGTCCAAATAGGATTATGGTCGGGTAGGATCGGATCCGGTCCGCACATAAGCCATGGTTTCCAATGACCATTTAACCCTCCCTCTAGATATGATTACGTAGTCGTATGTATTTAGCTGACAATCTCATTTGCACAAGAAGATATTTTCTCTACCATCGAGTTCTCAACGGCTAGGGTTTCGACGTTACCGAAGGTATTCTCTTGTCCTTTGAATTCAACTTTTCTGTAGTAAATTAATAGTTTCTTTTTCCGTAAAAATGCTTGTTTTTGACGCCGATCTGTTATTCTGTAACTCTTGGCGTTCTAGTTTTATTTCTTTTTCCAATCATTTGTTAATTCTTTGTGGTTGAAGTGCTGTTTGATTTTGGTTGAAATTAATGGAGGTATCAAATTATTCTGAAGCTCTGAGTATTAGTTAGAGATTTTTTTTTCTTCTTTAGTTTGAATTTTTTGGTATAAATTTATACGTTTTGTTTCTTTTAAGTTTTTGTACTTCATCTCGGGGAAAAATATGTTTTGTTGGTGCTATCGATTTTTTCTCATTTTGATCGCTGAAACTTCGGATATTTTTTGCCTGCGATGTGGAGAAATTGCAAATCTAGAGATTATTTGTACTTTAAACTGTAGTGATGGTTGTAAATCTAGAGTTCATTTATATTTTAAACTGTAGTGATGGCAGTGCAGGGAAATTGAGAACTGAGTTCACTTACATAGTTTCCCTTCTGTAATCTTTCCGGAGGTAAAATTTTAAGGAAGATGTGGTTGCTGAAAATTTGAACAAGAAGCAGTTGAGAATATTGCTTGAAATATCAAGTCTTAAGAATAGTAAAGAGCTACTGGTGATTTTTTTTTTGTTTAACTGCTTTCGGATTACTGAAATTACTATAGTTTTCAGCTCTCATTTTACAATGTGCTGTTAAGATATTAGCTGGAAGTCTTCCAAATTGCCAACTGATTTTAGTTGGGCAATTTTTGATAAAATATTTCCCAAAAAAATGAAGTGGGTGGATGAATGCTCCAGGAGATGTTTTACTAGAAAGAATTAGAAATTGATATTATAAAAGATATGGCTTTTGATAATACTGAATTGTGTTCTCTCTGTGAATGTATGTCTTAGTATATCAGAGTTGAAGTGAAATGAGGCCGATTTTCTGTGGGAACTTTGAGTATGATGCCCGACAATCTGACCTCGAGAGGCTATTCAGAAGATATGGAAAGGTTGATAGAGTCGACATGAAGTCTGGTACGTCTGACTGCATTGAAATGTTTGTTCAAGAACATGTAATTTGTTTGCTAATAAACTTGATTTAAGGATCAAATTCAGTCATTTGAATCCTATGCAGTCAAGATTTTCTGAACATCTTGGTCATTTGTTAAGGGAATTATGCAATAATTTTCACATGCTCTTATATATCTATTGGAGACAATGCTCTTATATTTACAAAGTTTGGGAGAGCTTGATGGATTAGATAGACATACTCCTATACGGTATAGGCCTGCAATTTGTCAAATTAATGGAGGTGATATATCTGAAAAGTCAGATTATTAACTATTTCAATGTCATTAAAACTGAACCAGTTACATCAAATACAATGTAGGAGTTGATTATTCTATGTGAGTAGGAATAATACATAAATACGACATATATACATGCACTGTGTTTTGAGGGAGAAGCATCGCTTACCACTGGCTTGAGTCAACATCGCTTTCCACTGTATTGGTCTGCTTGCGTGAAACACTTTCGTGCCACTGCTGCTTCACAAGGTGTTCTATTGGAAAATTGGTTGAGACAGGCTTCTCAGCTGAATGAGAGACTGCAGAGACTGACTAGGTTCCGTGCCAGAAGCAGTATATGCGGCAAACTTACACATTTGATAATAAGAGTGACAGTTCTATTGATTTTGGTGTGGATAGTGACAGAGTGATGGTAAGTGTTTCTAATTCTGTTAGGTTCCATTACTTGTTTTCTTTAGTTATGCGGAAAAATAGTAATTATGCATTCCATAAAGTTTAATGTGCAGTTCTGTAATATAGACGTGCATAAAATACGATTATATCGTGGTTAAAAAAACCAAAAGATTTAGTGGATGCCGAGTATCACCTTCTCAGAGGACAAAGGAGTGCAAGAAGGCTGTCTGACAAGCTTTGGGAGAGTCCTGTGCATACAGGAGCCACCGCAGCAGACCACACATACTGCTTGCATGTTGACGACTTAAGTGTTTCCTTGTTGAGTTTCATGGGGTGTCAGGATGTGTTTAAAGCAAGAAAGTATATCTTTATAAGTGTGAGACCCCCATACTCAACTAATTCTTTGACGCAGGATCTCGTTGCATTGTCCATACGCTCCCTGGCTGATGGAAGGGTTTCTTCTGCATTTCATTTCCTGGCAGTCACAAGCGACCTCTTCTAATTTCCTAGAAGAGCCCTCTGATCATCCATGGCATCACCATCCCACATTTTCCTGAGTCATAATTGAATTCATTCCTCATGACTTTTGCCCATCCTTCATTTTTCCACGTTACACGCAGACCTAGAAGCTGAGGCAGCCGAATAAATTGGAGCAGGAACTCACTTTACATTGTGATGTCATGAGACATCCACCTTTGGATAGTTGTCCTCCATTGACATCACTTAGTTCACTGGCCAAGGTCTGTTACTGATTTAACTGGTCAGTAATTTTTGGATAGACAAGACTGGTCTTTAGTAATGTTACCTGGTGACATGGTATATGGATTTCTCATTGATGGGCTGGAAGAAACATTAATGACGAATGAATAATGTAATGGGATAATGCTTCATGCAGGGCACTATATTGACTTAGAAGAAGTGATTTTGATACATGGATGTTGTTTGTTTTCTGTTGGCAGGTTTTGCTTTTGTTTACATGGAGGATGAAAGAGATGCAGATGATGCAATTCGTGCACTTGACCGAATTGAATTTGGTAGAAAGGGCCGTAGACTCCGAGTTGAGTGGACAAAGGTAATAAAATGTTTCCTTCTGTCACCATAGAGCGGGTCCACTATTTTGAAATTTATGTTCTGAATGCTTCTTACTCGCTCCCTTCTGTTGTGCCACAGCAAGAACGAAGTAGCAGGCGGCCAGAGAGCTCTAGAAAATCTTCATCCAACTTGAGACCCTCAAAGACTCTGTTTGTCATAAATTTTGATCCATATCATACCAGAACAAGAGATTTAGAGAGACATTTTGATCCATATGGGAAAATACTAAATGTAAGGATCAGGCGGAACTTTGCCTTCATACAGTATGAATCTCAAGAAGATGCAACAAAAGCTCTGGATGCGACTAACATGAGGTTAGTTTAACCTTACAGATTTCTCGGAACTGCAGTTATCATGTATTGAACATGGCTTCTTTCCTATTGAATCATCTGCTATTAGACTAGTTGGGAGCTTGACTTTTACTGTTTGGGTATTCTACGCAGCAAATTGTTGGATCGTGTTATCACTGTTGAGTATGCTATCAAGGATGATGATGAGAGGCGGAATGGATATAGCCCTGACCGAATTCGTGACAGATCACCGCGGAGAGGCTATGACAGGGTCAGGTCCCCCAGTCCATACAAGAGAGAGAGAGAAAGTCCTGATTATGGGCATGGTCGTGGCCGTAGCCCGAGTCCGTATCGCCGAGCAAGTCCTGACTATGCTCGTGGGTCTAACCGGAGTCCCAGTAGGAAAGAAAGGGATCCGAGGCGTGGTCATGACCTAAGTGCAAGTCCCAGGAAGGAGAGAGACTCTGATTACAAACATAAACACAGCCCTAGTCCTCAGAGGGAGAGGTCCAATGGTGATATTGGTGCTCACACCAGTCCAGGAAAGAGGGTAAGTCCAGATTATGGCCGCGGTCCCAGTCCAAGCCCTCAAAGAGAGCCAGGAGAGAGGGTACCAAGCCCTGATGATTATGCTCGTGATAGAAGTCCTGCTTACAGTGACGCAGAAAGCCCTAGGCCTGAGCGTTACGGGAGGTAGACCATCAATTTCTGGCTTATATGTTATCTTTAAGATCTGAACAAAGGGATTGCATAATAAACTCATATTGGTTTAAGAATCAAAATTATGATTTTAGTGGAGGTAAGGTAGTTCAAAGTCGAGCTTGAACAAGCTTGTTTTTAGATGAGCTGAGTTCAATCTCGTTTTTAATTAGACTTGACCCTGAGAATTTTTAAAGCTCAAATTGCTTGCTGCCCTAGAAACACCTACATTATTAAGCTATCAAAATGATATATCTATTATGCAAATTATTTACTGGTTCTTTAATTTGGTGATGCAGTCAATCACCCCCAGCACGGGAAAGGTCTCAATCATAATATGCAAGGCTTGCTGTGTCATGGAAGCAGATGCAATGTGCTGCAGTTCACAAACTTCATACAAGCATGGCAACGTAATCATACCCATGACTTAGTCGTTAGCATATTTTAGATCCTCTTTGGTTTTATTTTTGTTAGCTCTGTGTTGTGAACTTTGCTACACTGAATGTAGTTTGTGTGCTGTCTTTGGTCTTTGCAACAAGATTTTGAACTGCCCATACCTTTGCTCGGACATGTGGTGTATGTATCTCTATCGGAGTCTTTGTTAACTGTGTAAACATGTTACCAGTACAATCCCCTAGTTAGCTTAATGATGGGTGGAAGGGCGTAATCGTTACCAATGTCTTATTCGTTTAGGGACAGATCCATTGCGCAGATGATGAATTCAATGCTATCGAGTTCTTACATCATAAGGTGTTGAATTCAATGCTAAAAGAGCTCATATATAATAAGTTCGCATGTGATGCACGTTTCTCGAGTTAATCTTATTATATACAGCTATGGAGGTTGGGTACCAAAAAACTGAAAGCCAAATTTGTTTCCTTCTTATTAGTGTGAAATGCGAACATCTTTCCTGCCAGAGGAAAGCGACTGTTTTGGCGTTCTGGTGGTTTTTTGGACTCTCTTTGCAGTCGACAAGTATCCTATCTGTTAGGAATGTAGTACGGTGCTTATAATCATTTCCAACTGGTGCTCTTTCTTTAACAATCACTATGAGCAACATCCATATTCTCTAGTGTGGTAGCAGTATTATATTTAAGCTGGGCGTTGTTAGAATTTTTTTGATTTCATTCATCATCTTCTTCTTAATGTATTTAGTGAACTGAGAATTTAAAAAAGCTTCACAATTCCCTCCTGCGGCAATATTTTCACATTTATGATGCAGAAGATAGAGGCCCACTCACAATGACACTCGAGACTTTTCTGAAACCCATTTCTCACTTGTGCACTTCTTTTCAGATTTTACGTAGAAACGAGAACCAAAATAGGCCAATCAACATTTACAGATGCAAAAGGATACATGCCAATGGCCCCCCCCTGAAAAGAACTCCTAACCCCTTTCTTTTTTTCCCATTTGAATCGACCACAGGAAAAGTTACGGGGACTGAATGGTACTGATGCTGCTTTCGCAAAAACATAAATGGCGTTTGGCTTTTCAGACGGCATATTGCAGGCTGTGCAAAAGTAGTTCAAATTCATCAAACATACCGCATTGGTGGTGCATTGCATGTAATGAGAGGATAACAGGCTTTGCACCGCACGTATGTCAATCAACCCCCCTGCCCCTGTCCACTCACTATTTATGGTTGTGGTCTGGATTGAGACTCCACTCTCTGCCTCTTGGCTCTCATATCTAAGTCCTACTGCATACTCCATTCTTCTCATGCCATGTTTCACATTTTGCTTTTTGATTTTTTAACAGGAAAAAAAAACATATATTATATAATATATATTTTCAATTGTTTCAATACATCCCAACATTTTTTTACTATAACACTACGTAAGTTGGATGCCATCCAACATACACATGTTTATTTATATACACGTACCCAGTAATTAAGAATATAATTAAACTTCCAAGGCGTGATGCTGATGCATATATGAACAGGAAGCATTTTAATTGTTTTCGATGCACAACAATCGCGATCAAAATGGGGCAGAAGTCGCTGTCTTTTATTGCAGCTGTACAACAGTCTTACATCATTGTCTCAAGACACGTTTCGAAATATGAATAGAGATATACTGTACTTTTTCCGGTTGTAAGGGGGGTAAGAATCTTTGGCAACTGTATGCACCTTATATACCTCTGGTTATATTTTCAGCAACCTCCTAATAATAGTTTGAAATTCTGAGAGCCAAATTGAAAGAAATTTTGCAAACCATAAACATATTATTTGTCTTTAATTTGCATTAAGCATTTAAACTCAAGTATAGTGACTTTTTCAATATGACAAAGAACATCCTAATTCTCTCAGAAAAATGTTATTAGTTTGAAAGGGTGTATGATCATAATAATGCCGCTACTTTCTTGGGTTGGGGGGCGGTGTTGGTGGTCAATATCTCATGATTCAATCTGATTCAAATGTTTGTTTTTGTAGGCAAACACATCCCCCCAAAGCTTCTCACCTGCTACTGTAGGGTTGAGAGAACTCAAGTATACGACAGACGTTGCGTTTCTTATAGGGATAATTATATTGCACTCTTTTAAAGTTTGGTGTAAGTATATGTATATTTCTCGTGGTTTTGGAGGTCACATATAGTATTCGACCCGTTAATTAAATTTACAGAATTTACTAATAGCAGTAAAAAAAATTGACTGATAATTCATATTTACCATCGAGTGACCTATTACAGGTCAAACAAATTTTTTATGACCAAACAAGACTTATAAGGTGAAAATATAGTTCTTACATGCATTAGCGTATAAATATATTTAAGGATAGTATGGTTACAAACAGATCTGCCCGTCTTCAAACAATTATCATAAAAAAGTAATATATTAATTGTTATTAATAGTATGCTAATTTCAAATATTAATTGTTTCCTTTATCCAAATAGTCAATAAATCAAAAAATAAAATAAGAAAAAACAGTGGAAGAAGATACACAAGAATCCACCTTTTTCTGTGATGAGATTTTCAATCTTGATCTCTACATGTGAATGTAATGATCACATTCGACCAACGTATACATATTCCCACTTTTTTTGAAATAACAATAGTATTATCATTATTTAATGTTGCATCCATACTAAAATCCAATGCAGTGTTCCAAAATATTGCAACAGGCGCGGTCTGGTCAGTCATGTATTATTAGAGCTTTATTGGAGTTTGCAGAATTCTTATGATTGTAAAAAATGTCGCATCAAGAAATTTTGCACATCTATTCACCAATCACCCACCTAATCCATACGTCATAATAAGTGCACAACGTTGCTACATTTTCATTTTTATTAATTTATACTCGTCATGTATATAAAATTTATATTAGTTTTAATTAAATTTATAAAAAGACTCAACATACATTACGTACATGTATAAAATAATATATATGGGATAAATTACATTAACGTTGCTTGAGGTTAAATTAAAATATACAAATATTTTGTGTCTTTTATAAAATTATAAATACATGACTTTTGATATTATAGTCGTAATTAAAATACACCCTTTCTTTAGAACCAAAGTTTACACAAAGGCCCCTAAAAAATATTACTAACATTTCTTAACATTTTATAAAGACAGTGTAATTTGCCCTATAATATAACATTTAATATCAATTTATAATAAAATATTCTAATTGGACCTCACATTTTATTTGTAATGTTCAATTATATAAAATTTAAAAAAAAAATTATTTCTTTAAGTCATGAAATTGTGTTTTTCGTATAAGTCGAGGTATATGTTACCTCCCGCGGCCCACGTTAGAAATGCATGAAAAATGAAGGGTTGAATAAGTATAATAAAACGACCACTAAAGTGGTACATAGTCCATTTACTTTGACTTATTTCATTCCACGACAAAGTTTTGATTAATATTTTTTAATAATAAAATTGTGGATTCAATAGTCTCATTGTCTGTACGACCGAATAATTCTGAACCCAACTACTATTTTGAAAAAATGATAATAGCATAATTGATCTGAACTACAGGTGTCGACTGTATTTGCTCGAAAAATCTAGGATCAAGTGTTTTTTTAATACATCATAAATGGTTGTTTTTTAATTAAAATTTTGTTACGTGAAAAGGATCAGACGATATCAAGTTTTCAAATTATGAAGGACAAGGATTTATATATGGTCCAAATTAATACTATATTATAATAGCGTAAATTACAATCGATTCTTTTAAAAGTTGTTATGATTACAAATACATTCTCGTTGTTTGAAAAATTATATATATATACACATATCGATTAAAATTACAAATATTCTAATAAATACTCTTTTTGATAGCCCATTGTAGGCTGTATTTGTTAGGATATTTATAATTTTAAAAAAGTATGTACAATTTTTTAAATAATGAGAAAGTATTTATAATTATGATAAATTTTTAAAAAAATTATGGTAATTTACCTTTTATAATAGGATGACCCTATTTTCCCCAATTGGAAAAAGGAGAAACAAAATTCCAACAATAAGTGCATGGCATGTTTTAGATTCAAGAATCTAGAAAGGGCATCGGACATGTGTACAATTCCCAAACCACAACAAAAAGGCAGTAGCAGCGGGACCAAATTGGTTTCACACTTCTTTTGTTCTCTATTGTGCCGGGGCACGACAGCTATGATATTTATGAATATCAAAATACAATTAAAAATTTTAACATCTCATATTTAGATTTGTTGCCATCTTATTTTGTGTAAATAAATATAAATGTTGAGAAATACACACGTACTCATATATATACATATTTAGCAAATCTATTAACACACTTCTATAATTGTGCTAATCTGTTGGCTCAGTTGGTAAGGATAAATCACACTATTTTACAACATTGGCGTGAATGTGGTATTCTGCACATTTTTTAAAAAGGGCTAATCACGCTCCCTTCTCCTGAGTTTGGTACATATAGACCCTCTGTGGTTTTGAAAATTACATTTAGTATCTTTGAGGTTTGCTTCAATCTAATAAATAAGTCCCTCATTTAGTTAAAATTTGTGCATTTGTTGATATTAACAGAAC
Organism: Sesamum indicum; assembly: GCF_000512975.1. NCBI lineage: Eukaryota > Viridiplantae > Streptophyta > Magnoliopsida > Lamiales > Pedaliaceae > Sesamum > Sesamum indicum. Next base: position 10,252,763 of record NC_026148.1, on the reverse strand, counting down.
AATGAAAAAAATTGATATTTACTCTCTATTGATTTATTACCAACTTATTGCAAGTCAAACAAATTTTTAGTGATTATACTACCTTTATAAGGGTGAAGATATCCCTCCTCATATGGATTAATGTGTGAAGATGTATAAAGGTAATTTGGTTATAAAAAGATTTATTTGATCTGGAATAAGTTAGTAATAAGTGAATTGATGGTAAATATGAATTTTTATTCCTTTTCTTTAATACCATCAAATTTAGTGAATTTGACTAACGAAGGGATTTATTTATTAGATAAAAACAAACCTTAGGGAAGCGCGCTAAGTGTAATTTTATATTGAATTTATGTGTAATTACACTAAACTTCACAAAAGCGCAACGCAATTATCCATTTTAAAAGTTGAGGAGGGAGGGGAGGGGTTGTAAATTGGTGTTTTTATTTTTTCACACGAGGTTTTCTGCCTATTTTCCATATCACATATAAACAGACTGTAATTTTTCTTCAATTTTATAGTCGTGTGTTCTTGATTCTCTCTGTCGACGTGAAAAAATACATGTGTGATAATATAGAAGTATTTATTATAAGCAATTTATGATTTAAGGGGCATATCCTAACCCATGACAGTATACAATAAGAAAAAGAAAAAGTGTATTACAAAAAAAAAAGATAGATTTATATAAAGAAGCATAGTAGCAGAATTAATGTAATCAGTATTATTACATCTTAATTTGCTTGTTTTGTAACGGAAAGATTGATGAATAGCGGCTGCCAACGCCTATCTATTAATGATGTGGATGGGATGATGATGTACAGTACATGTACTGTCTGATCAGTTCACGTTGTGAATCCGTCAAGAATTACCTGTCGTCGAACAGTCCAAAAACGGAAACTCTGCTTGTTACGTGTAGACGACAGCACAAAAGTTGAACTGCAAAATGAAAATCACACATGGGCCTATTCTTTTTTTTAATCTTGTCTTTGTTGTTTGAACAAGAGAGGCCTTGTAGTCTGAAGGCATTTTTGGAGGATTCTCTCTCTTTTTCCAAACTTCTCTCTCCCTCTCTCTTGCACACGCTTTCTAATTCCATCCATTCTGCCCTTGATTTGCTGTTTTATGGAAGACTGATGATGCTACTACTGTATCTTTCTTTCGTATTGATTATAAATGAGTAGCTTGTGGAGCTTCTGTACTCCAAAACTTGGTCTCTATACTCTACGCAATATTTTAATAGATGATAATCGTGAGACTCGTATGAAATTAGAACGAACAATATGTTACTCGATAGGGACCAATTGCATTGCATGCACATTGCATTATTTGGGACTGCTGATGATTCTGTCACGCATCTCACATTGATTGCAGATGAGAAAATTCCAACGACTAATAGGTCTTAATACCTTATTTCCATACGACAAAACTGCAAGACCTAAATATAACTAATTATTGAACATGGCAAAATATACTTTTATTACTACAATCTATTTCCTTATGGTATGCCAGAGCAGTTTACTAGACTTTTTTGGTATAAACAAAAATTGTTCACATGTAATTAGAGGGATATATTGTGATAAGACTAATAATTAGACATCATTTGACCCGTCGGTCCACACAAAGAAGCCCATGACTTAGTCCACTTTTTAACTATATATAAACAAAACCTTAATTAATTCCACATTCTTAATCTTCATCATTGTCTCTTTGATTGGCGTATTTATGGTCTAAGATTGAGCAGAGATCGATCACACATTTTCTTACATTCTCTTCTTGTCGGCTGTTTTGTCATTAAGTTGTGCCCTTTTAAACCCATTTTTAAATCCATGCAATTTTCATTTCTCAAATTTATTATATGGGCAACTATATTATATTTTACCATCAAAATTATATTCATTTTTATATTTTGCTATTTTTTTTTTTGTCAACTTATCATTTCATTTTTTGCAAAATTTGCACTTTGCGATATATAACCATTTTTTTGTTGATTTTTTTGCTAAAAAAACATCGCATGCAATGCACATGTGAAAAACATTACATCACATTGTCTTTAAATATCACATATGACTACATATGATTCTTTTTTTTTTGAGCAAAAAGTTTAACTAAAAAACAACTATATATGACAAAATGCAAATTTTAAAAAGTTGAGATAGTAAATTAACATAAAAAAAAAAGATGACAAAATAAAAAAAAACGAATATAGTTCGAATAGCAAAATATAATTATCCTAATAATAATTGTAACTCTGAATGATATCTTTGTTTGGTGACTGAAATTAGTGTCCTGTGAACAAACTTGATATCATCATGAACTCGGGTCACGAGACGTGTGGGTATTCATCTATGAGCTTATTATATTTTATTTTTATTAAGTGCATTAATGTATTGATACCACGTATTCTTATGCTTATTTAAATATTAATATAATCATGTATTTATTTTATAAACAAAAAAAATTGATTATTTCCTGAGTTATAAATTACTACGCCTTAATTCATAATAAATCAATACTATCTACTACAGGCAGATAAAATCAATATCAAAACTTAAGTTTCAACGACGATTAATCAAAATTTGTCATAATTTTACCTATAGCTAAAATATTTTACCATTGCAAGTGTTTTGACCTAAATACTCATTATGCAGTTACGATTAATTAATATTTATCATAATTTTGTATAATAATTAACCATATTGAAAAGGCGCATTTTTCTAGTGACACCATTTCAAAAGGATTGTAATTACTAAAAGAATAATACGGTGAAATCCTTGTAATTGGTTAGAATGTGGTGCAACTGAATTTGGTTCGAATTTTCGAGGTCAATATACTCAGAATTGAAAGTTGAATACTGTAAAATTTAAAATAGTTTCACCAACTTTTCAAATTTTACTTATTGCAATTTGTACCCAAAATGTCATAAAAAGATGGAATAATAAATTTAAAGTACAATTCCGCCGCATTTTATAAAAACTCAAAGTCATACACCAGTAAGGTTGGGACCAAGAATTTGAGGTTAATTCATACGAGATCATAGGAATGAAACCCCCTCAAACCTGTGGATCTTGATCATTTTTTTAATTTTTAGACTTAAACATGACTTGATTTAGTGTTTTTAAGTAAAAATGATCAATATTTTTTTAAATAAATCAATTATAATTATCAATATGAAATATTTTTTTGGATAATTATTTTTAAACGTTATTTCTTACTATTTTTAAATTATAAAGTGGATCTAGCAGATCCAAATCGTGGGATCCGAGTTAATTTTTAGGGGGTCGTTGAACACTAAATTTTGATAAATCCCCCATTTACGAATAATATTCTACTTTATGATAATTTCCTTTGTGTTTCACTTATATAATTATTTTGATTTAAAAACTATTGATATAATTAGTTAATTTTTAAAATACATATCGAATGATCTAAAGAATTATTTCCATTTATAAAAAAAAAAAAAACAAATGGCGAAGTCAACCACTCATAGTCATGACCAAGTTGATTTAGACAAAAATGTTAATTTCAAGAGCACAATGGAAATCAACCACTTTGGACGCTTCCTAATAATGGAAGTAGAGTCTTAATGAATTAGTGGATTTAATTATGTAAAAATATTAAATACTATGAATATTTTTTTTTAATTATTGATATGATGATTTAATTTTTATTATTTAAAATTTCCAAGGTTTGGTGCATATAATTTTTTCTAAAAGTGGTGTGAGAAACCATTTATAATTTAATGGAACCATCGTAATTAAATTAAATATTTTAGTAGTCAATTTATGTGGTAAAATCGTGAATGTCCTCAGTCGCGCTTTTCTAGATGTTTCAGCTACTTTTCTTTTGATCCTTACTATATTTTTAAAGTTTAATTTTCGTCACTTTGATTCAAGAAAATTGACGAAATAATGCCGTACCAACTGAAAAATTCTTTTATTATTATTATTATTATTATTATTATTATTTATAATATAAAAATAATTTCTTTGAAAATGGTGCTTTTAAATCCTGCCAAATAAATTAGTCATGCATTACGTTACTAAAACAAATTAACTGTTAATTAACTCATTGTGTTTCTTTTCACTATACTATTTTAAAATTTGTTCTTGCATTTAATCAATATTTGAATAATGTACGAAAATACAAATGAGACTGCTAATTAAAGATGTCGTTAATTATTGGACCAAAAATGCATGCGGATTGAAATTGAAAAATATAATAATATAAAAGATGTCGTTAATGGTTTGTAATAATAATAAATAAATAAAATAATGTGGAATGCACCTGAAATAATGTAAAAGGAATATGATTAGTGAGGAAATATGAAGTGATGAAAATCGGTGGGTAAAGTCAACGAAACGAAGGGGAAGTCTTAGGCATGCAAAATTTTTGCTTCTTATTCAAATTTCCACACGCTTTATACGACCAAACCATTGTTGTTACTTGCTAAACCCATAATCTTGTCTGAATCAGCTTCTGTGTTGGTGGGTCCACTGGACCCTGCACGTTAAGGCCAATTGGACTCTCCCACTCAGCGTGGGTGAACCGCGAACTGCCGTCCACTTGCCCCTGGAGTTGGCGCCACTGTTGCGCCGTTGACTGGTTCGACCATATTAGTATAGAAGTACGACTTCATGTGATATTCCCCCACACCTGAAGGTTTACTTCAAATTTTGAATTCGAATCGAATTTGATCATATTAAAATTTCTTATACCGTGTATTTATATGATAATTATATATATCATATTTGTCATATAATTAATTTTATTAAATCAAGTCTGATTTGAATAAAAAAATTTCAGTCTGACTTATCTCTCCTTATCCGTTATTGAAGTTGACAACTTTAATTCCATTGTAACTCCCATTTTAAGCCACATTCCTTTTTCCTTTTTGTTGGGGTTGTGAGTTTATAAAACCCGTACACAATTAACTATCAAATTAAACCTAAAAAAAACTCATATCTTAATCATTGTACGTAAAATACTAATGTTGATACAGTATTTGGAATTTACAAAAAGCACACAATCCAATTATCTTCAATCAATATGGGAAGCGACCACATTATCAAATATCTTTCTAAAATCATGTTATTCATAAATAGGGTACAAACATCAATTCAAAACAATAAGATCAAAGGATCAATAATTGCAATGATTTGAGTTAGAACAAGGTAGAGCTTTCTGAAATGGTTTCAAGAAACCGAAGCAGCAAGCAAGGCATATATAGAGACCTCGACACTTTCGGTGCGCCGTGCCACAACAAAAATGGACTAAATTCCGGCTGCTATATCTAAATGCCAACACTTTCCTTTTGTCCATTGTGTGGATCAAATGTACAGCATGGCTTGGGCCCTTAACAGGCCGCTGCTTTGTTTCCCTTGGGTCCACGTGTGACCGTCCACACACATTTTGTCTCCTCATTCTACTCTTCAAATTGTCTTCTTCATCCCTTCCAACCCTAAACCTTTGACATTATATTTTCTGACTCAAACTATACCGTTTTGTATGTATAATCACTAGCCGTTGCGTTTTTTGAATTGAAATTTTTCTATTATAAATTAATGTTATGTTCGATATATGAATATTATGTTGTATAAAATTTATGTTGTCTGTATGGAATTATCCGTCGTTGGGATTTCTTCTTCGTGTGAAGACAAGAACCATGTAAGAATGAATATAAGTGGTTTAGTGGCTTCACACGGTATGGGGTACCTATGTCGACTGGTGTAAGAATTTAACAGGATTTATGTTGATCATGACTCACTAAAATCCTAATTGCTAAGTGGAGGAGTGACAAAGAATATATATACTACGTAGAATCTTAGTTCGATTAAATATATGGTTTGTGTATCGTAGCGCGTGGCGGCCGGTCAATACAGTACTGAAGACACCCACTACCCACCAAGTGCTCTTTAACACCAACTTTCCCAAGCCGTCCCTCTAAACACTATATATACACCCCTCCCCACCCTTTCTATAACCCCCCAGCAATTCCTCTCTCTCTCTCTCTAGATATAAATATATATATATATATTTATATCACGCATACACATACACACGAAGTGCCCGTAAAAACACACACAAGAATGTGCCAACAGACAAGCAGCACATCGTCACCCGTTATGAAATGCTACACAGCAGATGATGATCATGAACCAAACCATAATGATCATAACCACCCCAAGAAAGCCCAGGACACCGACATGTTTACTTCTTTGATCCCCAAAAGCGCAACAAAACAATCTCAAAAACCCCACAACCCCACAACCCATCTCTCCCTTGTCATCCAAGAAGCCATCTCCTTGTCCGGAATAGCATTCCCCATGATCTTAACCGGTCTACTTCTGTACTCCCGCTCCATGATTTCCATGCTGTTTCTCGGCCGGTTAGGAGACTTAGCCTTAGCCGGTGGCTCCTTAGCCGTTGGCTTCGCCAACATCACCGGCTACTCCATCCTCTCCGGCTTAGCCATGGGAATGGAGCCCATTTGCGGACAAGCTTTTGGAGCTAAAAAGTATACCTTACTCGGGCTTTCTCTACAAAGAACAGTGCTTTTGCTCGTTTTAACTTCGTTTCCAATATCCCTTTTGTGGCTCAACATGAAGAGAATTCTTCTGTTCTGTGGGCAAGACGAAGCCATTGCCACACAAGCTCAAGCTTATTTGTTCTACTCGGTGCCCGATTTATTCGCTCAAGCTCTCTTACATCCGCTGAGAATTTACCTCAGAACGCAGTCAAATACTTTGCCTCTAACTTTCTGCGCCGTTGTTTCAATTCTTGGACACATACCAATCAACTATTTTCTTGTTTCCAAGCTTAGTCTAGGCATAAAGGGTGTGGCACTAAGTGGGGTTTGGACCAACTTCAACCTCGTAGCTTCGTTGATCTTGTACATACTCTTGTCGGGAGTGTACAAAAAGACATGGGGAGGTCTGTCAATGGAGTGCTTAAAGGGCTGGAAATCACTGTTGAATTTAGCCATTCCGAGTTGCATTTCAGTTTGTCTCGAATGGTGGTGGTATGAAATCATGATCTTGCTTTGCGGGCTGCTATTAAACCCCAAAGCTACAGTTGCATCAATGGGGATATTAATCCAAACCACTTCTTTGATCTACATATTCCCATCTTCTCTAAGCTTCAGCGTCTCAACAAGAGTGGGCAATGAAATAGGAGGCCGAAGGCCTGAGAAGGCGAAGCTCGCCGCGGTTGTCGGGCTTTCAGGAAGCTTTGTGCTGGGATTCTCTGCCCTGTTTTTCGCAGTATCAGTTAGGAATATTTGGGCCAGCATGTTCACTCAAGATAAAGAGATTATAGCATTGACGTCCCTTGTTCTGCCCATAATCGGGCTCTGTGAGCTCGGGAACTGCCCGCAGACTACGGGCTGTGGAGTTCTACGAGGCACTGCCCGGCCCAAAGTAGGAGCAAACATCAACCTGGGATGCTTCTATTTGGTGGGAATGCCGGTTGCGGTGGGCTTAGCTTTCTTCTACAAAATGGACTTTGAGGGGCTATGGTTGGGACTCCTGGCGGCGCAAGCATCGTGTATGGTGACGATGATGGTGGTTCTGCTGCGGACGGATTGGGAATTTGAGGCCCGAAGAGCGGAGGAGCTGACCGGAGGATATGAAATTCTTGATGAAAACGAGGGAGTTGATGATGAGAAAGATCAGCCAATTAAAGCAGAAAATAAGGGAGATTGTTTGTGTTAATTTTATTTTTAAATATTTAATTAGGGACTTAATTAGATAGCATAGTGCTTTATAACAGATTTTTTTCTTTCTTTTTTTTGGGGGGGGCAACTATTGAAATGTAAAAAGGGGAGGGAATTAAGGAAATTAAGAGGAGGGGTAGTCTAGGTAAGATATAATTTTGGTAGGGGCAAAGGCGAAATTTCGCTTTCTCCTTAGTGGGATTCAAAAGTTAATTTGACGATGCAATTAATTTTTGAATATCATAATTAATGGGAGTAAACATATTCTTACAGCCTTCAACATTCATTCAACCGCCTATTTGTCTCCTCTACTGCATACCTTATTTGTGTAATAGAATATAAAAGTTCAGCATTTCTTTTATTTTTCGAGATATATACTACTATTTGTCCTGAATTATTTTAACTTTTCTACTGATATCTAAGTTGATTATGTCCAGTTCGATGATAATCTTATAATCTAATTGGAACTATTCCATGACGATCTTGCAATTTAATTGGAATTCATGTGATTTTAGACGTCTAATCTTCAAAATGATTCAACATGTTTATATCTTCGAATTAAATAAATAATCATATTGACCAGCAAAACAACCTAATTATTCCTTCTCATGCACATGAAAAAATGAGGCTAATAATATGCACAATTCATCGTATGTGCCTAGGATATATCATGCATGTATAGTAATAAAATAGAATATTTAAAAGCCTTATCAATATATAAATAATTTCATATCGTATTAATTTGTTTACAGGCGAAAGCATTTTTTTTTAATATTTAAAATGTTCCATGTTTCTATGGAATAAAAAATTTGAAGATTTCAAAGTCCATGGTCCATTTTTGAACTACTTTTCACAAAAATAAAGACAAAAGAAGAAGAAAAATCTGAGACATAATTTTCCTACAATATGAGCCCTATTTTTGGCCCTTCTCCGAGTCATTCAACCACCTTATTTATTATTAATTAATTTTGAATATTATTCTATAATCACTTCCTCATTTTTGGTCAAATCCCTTTACAAACATAATTTTTTCTCACAAAAGAAAAAAAAAAGTTGATCAAAATTGATGCACCCGTCTTCCAATATTACAACAATGATCATGAACGAATATACTTATTAATTTAATTTTAATTACCCGTTGCGGGATCTAATTAAAAATAATAATTAATAAATTGAAGGTAGGAAAAATGATAAATGTTGATGATGTGGAGTGGAAATAAAGAGCAAATTAAGCAGCAGCCATGCAATACGCATATCAATATATATCAATCATTCCTTGGAGTTGGAGGGAGCAACATCTCAAGTCAACTATTTCTTACTATTCTGGGCAACATTTTTTGCTACAATTGTGATTTTCTACACCTCTTACATACCTTAAAATACTTTGATTTTCGTGCATTTTACTACAAATATTATGGCTCTCACGGTAAGAGAAAACCCATCCAACTTGCCAAAATTAACTCTGCCATTTGAAGTCAACCAGATTCCACACACCCAAAAATTAGATTCCTTCCTTTTTTTTTTAATTTTATTTTCGTACTGTTGGGAAAATAATAAATTTATAGTTAACTGATCTTTATTTTTTAAATAAAAAAATAAATTATGTATAAGGGGTTGTTTGGTCAACGGTGGAAGTGGGGGGATTACGAGAGCTGGAACCCGTGCATCAATTAGGGTGCGTATCTGGTGAAAATCCGCGTACGTGTGTCCTAAACTACTGCGTGCAGGCGCGCAATAATACACGCGGAGTGATTTGGGGTTGTCTTTTTTCATGTTAAACATGTTGACTGCTTTTTTCCTCCACAACACTTTGAATTTTTCTCCATGTATTATAGTCTGAGTGTATATTCAAAAGAAATTAACAGAGTATTAGTATAAATGTAATAATATTAAAATGAATTTATTTGAGTGTAATATTTGATGTCTTTTATTTCATTAGTAAGTGTAGCATAAATTCACAATAATTAAAAAAATAAAAAAAGCAAGTATGCAATTATACTGGCTCTGTGTCAAGCTTATTAATACAATGAATAAATGGTCTCGGAGGACAAATTTGCACTGCGAAAAAAGAGAAAAATACTAAACACTCTTGAGATCCACGTCTTTTTGAGTGACTCCATCCGCCTAACCAGATGATTGCCTTACTGGTTGGGGATTCACGATCATCCGACTGTTACTAAGCCGACACATGGCCTAAATTATGACAAGTCTATATAAATATAATTGCGGTCCATTTCGCAAATGTGCATGTATGTATATAGTCAGATCGCACTTTAGCACCTCAGCAAACCTAACATTCTGTGTGCAAGCTAACCAATATATCATTGAGCCCCACCAAGTCATCACTAGCCATCACTTCGATCTGAATTACTTATTTTTTACAATTTCACTAATTTATCAATGGCAGGTTTACGAATTATAAATAAAGGATAACAAGCTCGGGGACGACCTATTCGATTTCCACAAGCCATCCCCATACATACATGTATTTGGTTAATCACATTTTATCCCTTTGTGAAAACACTAATAACATATATAAAAATGAATTTGATTAATAAAACCAAATTTCAGTGCAGAGAAATTTATAAAGAAATAATTTATATAGACGTAGGCAGCAGCAAGATTTTTGAGCAAATGGTTGCGCCTCGAACAAGGAACAGCAAGATCATCATCATCATCATCAATCCAAATTAACAGCTAATCAAGATATGGTTTACAGTTCACAAAATTAAGGTTGCTATTGTTTCCTAGGATGGGGTCCGCAGTATTACAACTCGCATGTTTATGTTAGTAATTATCTTGAAATATTAATTTTGTCTTATCCAAGAATTTCCTCACCTTGCATTACTACTATCTACACTATACTCCAAACACTTAATTACAAATCAAGCCTAGCCTTGCTGATTTCACCACACATTTTTATTTTTTATTTTTTTATAAAAAATATATACTTCTTATTACTAAAAAAATAAATTAATTTAAATATTCTCGTTAATTGATGTAATCAAAGCAATAGGGATTCGGTATCTAGCTTAACTAAAAAAAATTAAATAAAATATTGTATAAATATAATCATAAACGGCAGCTGATCAGAAGCATGTCCGGAATTAAATTACTTGAAACTCAAAAGTCAATAATTATGATTTTTCCTTAACGATATCAAGCCTTATATCTGCCTCGAAAGGTCAGAACCCAGTTGACCCTTTAGGCCTGAAAGAATCAAGAATTTTAAAAATAAAAATTAAAAAAAGACTAATTAGTTAATTAATTTCATAATTATTAATTAATTAAGAGAACTGCAGATCCAGTATCTATATATGATGCTTCTTCACTCATAATTTATTAATCTCTTAGACGCAATCTCTCACATGTGTTTTAATTATGCAATTTCGTCACTGCTTCCTCTGCAAAATATATTTAATTATAAAAGAAAAAGTACATTAATTGTCGCCAATTGACGTCGACTATATACCTTATTAATTAAATAATTAGTTAATTAATAATTAAGATTGAGGTCTCACAAATAAATTCGAGTCTCATAAAACGTGTGGATATTTATCTCACTCTATGTGAGCCTTTTTCTGATCTCATATGAGTTGTTGTAATTTTTTAGTCTATTAATGTATTGTTCTTTTTATCGAAACGTTGATATAATTATGTATGTTATTATTACTTAAAAAGTAGCTAATTAATAATTTATAGTCTTATGGGAATTTGATAATATAATAATTTTCATGCCACCACATAACAAATTAATTATTGTACGTACATAATGTAATGCAGAAGATTTGATATGCTATATATATATATTAACTAATAATGAGAATTGACATAGGAGACAGTGTCCTATTATGATAATAATATTAATTAACTAGTACTTTTGATATATATATATATATATATATATATATAGTTTATCATGAAATCTAGTACGGTACATTTTCAAGAGGTTTGAAGGTTACCTTTTGCAATTAATTAATAACAATATGGATTTTTTTTTATGTATTTAAGTTTACAAGGGTCATTATTAAACCCAATTGAAAAGTTGAGAACTTTTTAATTATTAATAGTGCTATTATATCTTCGTATTAGCTAAAAGTTTATAATTAAATCCGAAGAAAAAAGATACTTCGCATTTATTATCTATTAAGAAATCAATTTGATGATTTTTCTAATTAGGTGAATTGAATTTTAAATTCTTAATTAGATCTCACAGATTATATCATATCAACATAATATAAACTAGTGTAAATTATAACGAGCTTTTTTGAAATTTGTCATAATTACAAATATCATTTGTTGTTTGAAAAATTACCAATACTCCTTATTTTGATGAAATTATATAATCCTTAAGTACATAACCTGATCATCGACTTTACAGTTACTTTAATGTTTTCTTTTCTTAAAAAAAAATATTTTTTTTTAAAAGAAAAGGGACAACGTGGGTGAAAAATTATAAAATAATTATCCACTTAGTTAGTTAGTTCACAAAAAAATAGATGAAAATTTGACAGAAAGTAACGGATTAGGCTAGATGGCCGTTAAAATCATATGGTATGGATAAGTTTTCAAATAAGAGAATATTTATAATTATGACAAATCTAAAAAAAGTCTATTATAATTTGCGCAATAAATTATATTACTGACATCAAATGAATCACATAATTTCGTGTTTCATATTCGATTTAATTAAAGAAAAAAAAAACAAAACTTGTTGAGTCGTGATTTAATATTAGTATTTAATTAAAATGCATTTAAAGAAGTTAAAATTTTATTTTATAATATTCCAATGAGTTGCATATTTTTTTTAAATCAATAAACCCAACCTTGCCAACCAGGTGAGCGAAGGAGAGAGAGGTGGGAAGGCGATGGTTCCATAATTCGGTGCAGATTGGTCCACTGCTCTAATGCTGAGCTGTGATACTAAGAGCGTCCGCAGCTGTGAAGTCGGAAGCTTAAACGGCTAGGATGAACTGGGCTCGCACATCATCAAACTTTCTGGTCCAATCACATTAAGTAATCAACAGAAACGTATTCCAGAAATAAGGACGTGATGGGTCTATGAAAAGGATTACGCATTGGATGATATTCCTGGTGTAGATTATAACACGATTTTGTGGTTTAAAGCAGATATCTAGGTTTAAGGTTCTCTTTCGATGCTGATTTTTATGTAAAATTTGTGTGGATTTTTTTATCATGTTTGATTTTAAGTGGCAAAATTGTCATTGCACCTATTATTAATATCAAATGATAATTACTAACTACTCTTAATGTGTTTAAACATGCAAACAACAACTAACTATATTATTATGATTTAACTTGCGGTAATTAAATTACATCGATAACTCTTGAGATTACATTCAAACACACAAATACTTCATGTCTTTTACAAAATTATACCCCTTAACGTTGTAGTTATAATTACAAGTACACCCGTACTCAGTAACAAAAGTTTACGCAAATACCGATAAGGTATGTTACACTGACACCCACAAAGGGGGTTTGCGTATTTAAATCTAACTTTAAGGATTATCAATGTAATGTATCCCTATAATTATGAGGTCTCAGTTTTACCAACGGAATTATTTATCATGTACCATTAAAGGACAAAAAAGAAAACATAAAAATGAAAAGGAAATTTACATATGGCATGCAGTATACGTAGAGCTGCCAATATTGAAGTTATTAAAATTAAAGTAGTAACAAACTAATAATAAAAAAAAAAAAATAGTGCACAAATGCGGCGCCTGAAACTCAAACTTAGTTTATAACAAAAAAAAGTAGATGTAAGAATAGAGATGCTGACTTCAGTGATTACGTCCAAATAAATGAATTAAGGGGCCTCCTAATCACTATTAATTATTTGGTAAGTAATGTTTAATTAGGTGTTATTGTTTAGAAAAAGAATGATGTCGGCTGCATTTTATTTAGTATTAAAATGATAATATTAGTGTGTAATTATCTAAAAGTGATGGGCAGTTTGGATGTCAATGTCCTTGTCTCCTGTTCCATTTCTCCATATTTGAAACAGACTACATATATTAAAATAAACTCTCAACTTTTTGTTATTTAAATTCATATTTATGATTAAAGAGCAAGAAAATGCGTGGATTGATAGAGAGATAGACCTCATTGGAGAAGATACAAAGTGAAAAGGGTAAAATTTCAGTTTGAGTGGAAAGTTAGGTCGGATGAGTCCAACTAGTTGTGATTACGTTCCATTTATTATTCTATGATTTTTTTTTAAAAAAAAAAGGTTGTTCGAATCTTATTTGCTCAAAACTCAGGCTAGAATCGACAACTTAATCAACGAGTTTCAAACCCAAGCTAAGATTTCAATTATCTCTCCAATAAATAAATGCATCAAAGCTCAACTCGTCCTTAATTATACTCAAAGTTCATAAATAAAATAGTTATATACATAAATTACCGATTATAAAAATCTTATAAACAACTATTACTGAAATAGGCAAATAAATACCTAAGTATCAGTGGAGTTCGAAGCCATATATATGTATATATATATATATATATTTCCAATATTACTAAAATAGGATTTCTTTTTTTTTAATCACAATTTTTTGTAATTAAAATATATAAATGGGATTATGCATGCAATATTACATATAAATGTGATAATTATATTTTTATGTATAATTTAATAAACTAGGACCCCTAATTACCCGTTTAGATAAAGCTTTGTATCTTAATTAAAAATTAAAAGATTGTACATACATACATAGGTAGCCATTCACCACCACATTGTGCCAAATGGACCTTTAGGGTGAAGTTGAGTTCATTTATGAATTTTGTCACAATGATTAATTAATTAATCCTAAGCAATAGCCGTCCAATTTTATTAAAAATTATATGCGGCCCAATGAAATCGCCCATCCAAATTATAATTGTAGCCACTCACACCACACTAAAATTAAATATTTCTTAATATATATATATATATATAGCTAGTGAATATGTTCATGACATGCTACCCTTTTGATTGCCCGTTGGGATTTTTAGCAAACATGTTTACACTTCACATATATCCTTTGCATGCCACCAATCACTATGTATCCCTAATTAATATACTTTAGGACAATAATGCACTCAAACTTCTATGATAATAATTACTTCATATTATTGTTAATTAAGAAAAACGAAATTCTTTTGATAGAATATATATATGCGTCCATTATAACAATGACGATGAATAAATATTTTAAAAATATCAAACAATATATATGTGTATATATTATTGTAATAATTTTTGTAACAAAAAATATATTATTTAATTTAAAAATAATATATAATAGTAATCACATATGTAGATGCTTAATTATATACTTATTTGACATTCATAAGTGATGGAGCTCATACTATATATCTATATATACTATATTCATAATTTCATATAAATGAAAAGTAGTGAAATACTGTCATGAGAGTTTTTTCTTTTTTGGAAAATGTTTTTTTTTCTTCTTTCCAACATTATACCATTATATTTTAGTATCAATAATTTTACAAATTCAATATTTATATTTACTTATTATTATAGGTGTATTCTTTTTAAGTATTTCGTTTACCTTTAAAATTTATAATATAAATTATATGAATATTTTATTTTAAATAATTTTAAAAAAATTATGCAGACACAAAAGTGTGTCCCGAAATTACTAATACGCACTCGTTACGTGGATTAATCAACATAACATACTAATTGCTGCATACAAAGAACATATCGTTACATATAATATTTCCAAAACAAGATACTAAAATTTTGCTTGACCTTCACATATATTAGCGACGACATGATTCTCGTGAATATTTGTACCATTATCATAATCTCAGATGGATTTGGATCCTAGGTACCTCCTCCTATCCCTAATTAATTGAAAAACATTAATAATTGATGAAGAAATTTTTTGTATTCTGTCACTTTGTTAAAATTTCTATTTTATTAAAGTTCTGATATCCATATCCAATAATTAACCAAAAAAAAAAAAAGAAACAAGTCATAATTGAAGCAATTTATGTACCAAATCTCAGTTTACGTACCTTAATCTCGTAATTTGGCATGTCCCTGCTTCTTCCATTAACGATCACAGGTCCAATACTGAAATTAACCATCAAAATTGCAGAAAATTTAATTCTCCAATAAGAATAAAATTAAAACGTAAATAAAAGGCGAAACCCGACTTACAATTGATTTTGCTGCATCATAAACACTGAAAAAAGGCAGAAATTATTAGCATAAAATGGTTAAAAATAGAGCTAAAAATCATGAACAAGTGGGAGAATTTTTGCCTTGAGAACATTGGATATATATGTTGTAATGAAAAAAAACATAAAAAATTAGGGTCTGAGATTTAAAGGTGTGTAGTAGGGCAGTGCATCAATGGACAAGAATTTCAAATTGCAAGGGGTATTGTGCAAGTGGATCCAACAATTCACATGGAAGCCAAAAACCAATTAATTTGCAGCATGCAAAAATACAAATTAAAATCGATTTTTTTGATTATGCGAAAAGGCACTAAGTAGTTCGATTTATGAATAATTATTTATGATGGATCATGTGCCCTTTTAGATCGGACCAATAGCAGGATGATTTGACCCGATTAAATAATTTTGGGTCCTTAAGCAAAGCCATGAACATGTTGATTGAAGTGCAGGTTGACCCTTACTAGACCCCATAAGCCAACTGCCTGCCCTACATCTCTTTAATTATTTCCAATTTGTTACTCGGAATTATGGACCATAAATATAGATACTTCACATTCATCAATTTTATATTTATAAGCAATTTTATATATATATATATATATATATATATATTGAATAGTGGGACGTACAAAAGAACAGCAGTTTGCGTCAATATATTTCATGTAAAGATATTGTTGTCCTCGTAAGCACATCGTTGGTCCTGGATTGAAGTCACCTTTTAATGTTGCAGGGAAATTAATGAATCAGCTTTCATTATCTTTTAAAAAAAATAAAAAAAGAATAATTAATAATTATGCACCTCAAATTAAGCATCCAAATGTCAAAGCAATATAGATGTCTATTTCCACTATCTATCAAAGCAAGATAGATGTCAAAGCATTATTTATTTTTATTTTTTAACAACAACAGAGATATTTACGTTGCAAGATTGAGTTGAACTGATCAGGCAACAATTAAGTACGACCAAAATCATGCATGTCAACAGCCCCGGCTCCTACCACATGAACAATATTGTTTATATATATGTTAGAAATTTAATTACATGAAATATATATGTAGATGGATCGAATATTTAATTAGATGGTTAAGTTTTAATCGTACCTATATATTAAATTATAATAAAATTCAAACTCAAAACCTTTGTCTTAATTAATGCTGAGCTGTTTTCTTCCTGAAAAGGGGTAGCTGGTACAAGACAAGACAATTCATTACAGCCATGCAACCCTAATTCCTTATCCTTCACAACTACTACTACTACTCCTCTTCTTTTAGGAAACAAGATGCAGATGTATTTGAAAACACATAAAAACCGACGGTTCTGTCTCTCTTCACACACACACACACACACACATAGAGACACGTGTATATATATATATACATGTATGCATGTTCATGCATGAAAATATACAAAAATGGTTTCTTGCTAATGAAAGTAAGAGGGATTGACATTAATAATCCATGCATGTACAGATAAACATAGTGATCAACTAGCTAGCTAGCTTTATGATGTAATAATCACATGTATGTCTATTTCGTACACCAATTTTTGAGATTAAAGTCAAAAGGGCTGCCCCCCCTTGCTTTAATTACTCATTACAAAATTCCAGAAATACAAGCTGTTATACATACCCTAGCACCTACCTACCCTCTCTCAATTAATTATACAGCACAATACACACACACACACACAATTTTAAAAAAAAGAAAAAAAGAAAATGGTGGGATGCATCCTCTGGAGGAGACAAAATTCGTATTAATTGCAATGAAAGTGAAGTATATCTGTGGCTTGATGACTTGAACGGCCGCAATTGAATGTCAACATTTTTGGGCTTCTGGATAACATGAAAAGGCACTCCTTTTTTT
>NC_026148.1:10198834-10234980 GCF_000512975.1 Sesamum indicum | reverse complement strand
CTTCTGGATAACATCAAAAGGCTCTCCTTTTTTTTTTTTTTTTGGATCTCTCCAATTACTCAAACCCTAATTAATTTCCTTCCTATGTACGCAGTGATCTCTGTTGAGGAATGTTCCTTTCATGATTTTTCAATAATATCATCTTCATGTGAATCTGCAGCTGGTTGAAGTCAAATGCCGGTCGAATATCTTACACAACTTGTTATTTTCATCATTAATTCATGGTTTTATTTAAACAATAATATACATATTAGATTTAATTAAGAATTTATGTTTGGTAATGGTGACGGATTCCCTCCATCTAATCCGTTGCGGATCCATCGATGTTCATCCATGTAAGGATATATCTGTGTCTGTAGCTACGCACAAAATTAGTAGTTGTAGCTAATTAACATCATTTGATCTTGATCAAATATAGTCTGCTGATTATAGTTATAGTATTCATATTTGACTAGGAATTCAAATACCTTAGTAGTAGTAATAGTCTAATATGCCGTCCAAATTTGAATTTTAGGGTAAGTGGGGAAAATGTTAAAAAAAAGCAGCATATAAAATTAGAAATCAACAGTGAATACTATATAATAAAGAATAATAAATTAAATTATATATAGTTTGGATGGCCTTTATGTTATAACTATTGAAAAATAATTAAGGGGCCGGGCATGCACGAGGGGATATATTTTTGTAGTATTGATCTGCATATATATAGATATATTTCAGTTGCAGGAAATTTTGGTCTTAATTTCAAAGAGAAATAAAGTAGAGTCAAAATTGGACTAAATATATATTGAGTGGAATACACAGAGTGAAATGACGTATCTTAATTTGCATGCCCAGCCGCCAATCCAATCTCATCAGGGCTACCTGCGGAACAAACAAATGCTTGGTTTCTTTACTTCACGCCTGACCAAATTTTGCTTCCCCTTTTGGGATTTATAATAAAATTCCTGCATGGATAAGTTCATAGTACACAATGGTGGGCTCTTTCTGATATTATTCTTTTAAATTTTATTTAAATATGAGCTTGTATGCCCTACTGTTAACCGTCAGTTCTAGAATGAAACAACTTTTTAATATATAAATGAAATCTTACTCAATTAATAAAGTCAAGATCTCACAATCAAAAAATTGTGAGTTCGAATTTTATAAATATAGGTATTTATATGCTAGTTGTAAAGTAGTTTCTTACTAACTTGAATAGGCAAACTAGAAAAGTAAGATACTGATTATATTAAATGGGGTGGGGTATATTTATGAAGTTAATCGAATCATATTAATTATAAAGTAAGGTACATTTGTCATATGATATATCATTTTTTTTTAAAAAAAATATATATCAATCGCACGACAAGTATATTACACTTAATTTTTAATATTTATATTCAGGCTGGAATAATGGCAGCAAGACGGGTGGTGGCGCCCCCTTGGAGAGCCAAGAGGGCTACTTCCACTTGGTCTTGGTGTTGGCTTTTCCGCCACCAAACACAATGTCCGAAATCCAGGATACGGATCCGGATCCCGGTCCATTTGCATGCATGGAAATTGATGAAGATGATGATGATGATATATATATAGTATCTTAGATCACTCTTTAATTACTCCCTCTCAAACTTTGCCTTATAAAGTATGGTCGTATGCTACCTCGATAATGCTCCTTCTTCTCTACAGTGGAGCGCTTTCGTCAAGGATTAAAGATACTAATCATAAAGAAATGGTTAAGGATATTAATAACTATGTTATAAGATATAATTATTAAATAATTAAGGGTATTAATTACGATGTTAGATAATGTTCTTAAATGATTAAGAATCAGTATTAATAATAATATAAGCGGCTCGAGTATTATGTCATGTCTATAATTAATGGTGTTCTTCTTTATAAAGATCAAGATATTAATTTTGAGTATTATAATTATTTATTTTTTGTACAAATAAAAGAATTTGAATTTAAAAAAGAAAAATTAAAAGAGAGAGAATGAAAGTGAAAGTGGCGAAAGAGCGACAAGTGCCTAACTACCCATATGGAAAAAAGTAAAAAAAGACAACTTCCTAACCACCTTAATTTAGGATTAAGATTAAAGAAAAGTGGAAAGGTTTTGGACACTAATAGGGTACGTGTGATGATGTCGGGCAGATGAAGATTGGGCTTTGATTTGATGGCCCCTATCCTCTCAAAAAGTGACCTGTGAAAGTACTCCACTAGTACAGAAAGCTGGGCTGTGGATGATCAATTCAAGTATGACTCCTCATCCTCAGATTGTGTTGGGATCTCTGAGACACACCACCACCCTTTTTTCTAGATTATCATGGGAATATTTTTTATTTAAATTAAATTAATTATAGAACAAGTATAATATATTTAATATATGATTCATTATTTTTTAATTATAAAAAATTATATATTAAACATATTATATTTATCATATAATTTGTTCAAATTCAGCTAAATTCAGTGTGAGTTATAATTTCTTATTTTCGCAAATATCCATTTGTTCTATTAAAATCCTTGCTTTCTCACTTTTAAAGATTTAACCTTATCCCTATAATTAGAATAAAAGGAGCTAGCACATGTGATTGGGTTTATAAGATTTTCAAAATATCTTATAAGATATTGTGAATTATTCGATAATATTTTTCAGAAAGTAAAAGCCTATGAGTCGTTCCATAAGAATAAAAATTCTTGATTTATTGTTAAAATCTTAATAAATTCTTTTAATGTTTATTTTATAACTTATGAAATTACAATTAATCGAATTTTATAATCCCAACACACTTTAGAATTAATTTTTTTTAAGAATACTTTATACAAATATATGAGATTAGCGTTGTTAGGGTAATTAAAGTGTGATACGTGAAGTGATGAAGGCGTGATAATGATAATGACGATTTAGGATAGAAATGGGTTGAGTTCACGAGGGATTTCTTCTTCTTTTTATATATATCTCGTGATTATAATTAATGGAATGACGCCTTTGCTTTTGCAACTTTTCTGAACCCTCCATTTGTACGTGCAGTTGGTTCCCCTTTTGAAAACAGCTGCCGTGTTTCTTTGCACATCTTACTAGTTTTGCTTTTCTTTTGTTTTACGTGGGTGTGTATATGTCTACCTTTTTGTTGATTCAAGAAAATATATTTAATATCGTTGGTTCGTGAATAGGATTTGGAGATTGCTACAGAAATATTCACAGATGATGCCAAAATGATGTGGTTTCTTCATAAATAAACTCGGAGGATCATCGATGCCAACGTATTTGAGTTCAAATAATACATAAGATTCTTAAAAAGATCAAAAAATAGTCTGAACTTCTGATCCACGAACCAAGAACCCTAGCATATGGATCCAGATATGTCGTTAGTGTGCTGGATTGATTCCCGAGCAATGAAATCACTATTTCAATTTCATAACTTTTTTTATCTTTTGAGGCAAAATCAAGTACGTTAAAACAATCAAACAAAGGCTTACACATAAACAAGACTCAAACTCGAGACTTTTGTTAAAAACAAGATCTTGGATTTTAATATTAAATTTGAGGTCTCAAATTTATTTAATATAATTTTTTTGTCTACTTGAATAGTAGTTTCTATCTATTGGCTTTGTGTGCTTTTACTTGTTACAAATTAATATTTGTGTATTTGATGAGCCTTGAGTATACTGTTTAAATTGGGTTAGTCCAAGGCCCAAATATCAGCTAGCCCAAGAATTAGCAATGATCTATCAAAGATACCTACACTTGGGCAGATCCAATTGAACTGGCCTGAGCCTTCTTATACCCAGCCCATCTTGACCAAAGTGGCCCAACTGATTGGTAGCCCAAGTCATTTCAAGCAACACTTATAACAAATCATAGTGCCCAAAATAACATTGACAAGCAACCAAACTCGCAAAATTGTTCAGTAAGTGGCCCATCTCAAGATCTAACCTTGAGGTATTGCAGGCATTATTGATGCTTCAGAAGTTTTTTTTTTTTTTTTTGATAGAGGAAAATAAAGTATACTGATTTTTCAAAAGCACTTCAGTTTTTTTGTTTACCCATAATAATAACTTCCATGAAATATTTTTAAATGGATTAAAGCATAGTATCTTGTGGTCGATTCTAAAATATCTCAATAGTAGTAGCTCCTTAAAATATAAAGTAAATTACCATGAGTTCTTTTAAAATTTAGCATAGTTATTATTTGAAAAATTAAAAATAACTCCTATAATGAGCTGTTACGGTGGAGTATTTGTTAGACGGTCATTAATTTTAAGAGAGTATTTGTAATTTTTAATACAATGAAAGAATATTTATAACTATGGCAAAGTTTAGAAAATTCCAGTGTAATTTGCCGAAAAATATAATCATAGAAGTGGTCACATTTGATTTGAGCCGTAACTATGATCCAAAAGGTGACCCGTCTGATGTATGAACTACTCAAGGTTTTGGGAAGTTACAGAAATACTCTCAACTCTTTTATTAATCACAAAATATGTCAAGATTTGCTCTTTTTGTATTCCAGTGCTAACTCAACTGAAACCTGAATATGTATGGACTCAATATAAGCACCCAATCACCTCGGAATCAATAATTCACATAAAAACGTATAGCTCAGAACATCTATATGTTGAAATTTAAATAGTTAAATAATATAATTAATCAGAAATGATAATTATTTAATTAACGGTAAGAAATATTAATATTTTGCTAGAAGCCACTTAATATTGTTGGATTTAGTCCCTAACTTAGTGTTAATTAAATTCTGTTGAGTCACACATTATAGTAACAAGTTATGG
Source organism: Sesamum indicum (assembly GCF_000512975.1). Classification (NCBI taxonomy): domain Eukaryota; kingdom Viridiplantae; phylum Streptophyta; class Magnoliopsida; order Lamiales; family Pedaliaceae; genus Sesamum; species Sesamum indicum. The sequence goes on along the minus strand of NC_026148.1, from coordinate 10,230,210 downwards.
GTTATTAACATGTGGTATGTATTGTAATGGAAGATGATAAGGTGAGTGACTTGTGATAATGTGGATTATGGAGACCTAATTACGATGAGGAACATTAAAAGACACAAACCATTTTTCTTTAGGGAAGAGTGTGGCCGGCCAAGTGAGGTAAAAACCACACCAACTGTTTTTATTTAATCTTTCCTTCTCTTTTTATATTATGTCGGCCATTTGAAACTTTGTGGATGTCTTATTTGCAGAATCTGCTACTGCATTCTAATGATAATCATCCATTATTCTTTTCCATATTTTTACCAAAAGTGAGCAGAGTGGTTCCAACCTTCTAAATTGGTAAAAATTTTAGTAGATCTCCATAGCCGATTGTTGCTCGTTGATACCAACAGAGGAGCTTCACTTTCATCATGGTACATTGTATATTTATTAATTGAATTTTGGGAAGATTATAATTTTCTGTCCCATAATAGTTACATGTCTAAAATCCTAACACTATATATTAGCTCTTTGTGCACTATGTACAAATTTGGACATCCTAAATACTGTTTTCATATTTATTTTTTGTAATCTCACTAACTTAAGCATCAAAGATTATATAATCAGAACTGTTCTGCATGTGGTTCTTACGATTTCTAACATTGCAAAAAGTTACAAGATTCTCAACTTACTTAAGCATATTCAAATCTTTTCATATTTGGATCAGACCCATTAAATTTTTTAAATTCAAACACTCAATAATTACTACAACTATAAGAAGATACAAAATAATTTAAAATCACTCCTTACAATCAAGTCAAATGGATTCGTATTCAAATAAATTCGATCACATAACCTATTTTACAAGAAAGTATTAAGTTGTTTTACTTGTAGGATTGCATGGATGACAGTACAAAATATATTCATATTAAATTGGAAGTGGGCCTCTCATTTTCAGTCGGCTGTTTTTCAGGCCAATGTTTTTTGTTAATGGACATTAAAAATGAGCGAATGTTGTCTATGCTTTATGTGGTGCATCCGTCAAAAGAAAATGACGAGACACAGACACGGTTTTAGGACAAACTAAACAGAGAAAAATTCTTGATATTTACAGGCTCTTTTACTTGGGCCCTTGTATGTCGACAATTTTAATGCATTAGGTCCGGGTAACGTTAACATAATACATATATCTGTCCGAGAATTTTTATCGGGATTGATTTGGTTAAAATCTGAATCAATCATATGGTAAGTATAATACAATTATCATGTGATTGGTGTATAATTTAAAGATAGTGATTAACTATAAAGCAAGTGTGATATATTTGCTATGTGATTGGATGGACTCGACCGAACCAAATTCGAGCAAATTCAATTTCTTACCTGTTACCCTTTTTGATTATGACAAAGAGGGACCTAACCATAACGAAATCAAATTCCACACCAGAAACAAAGATGCAGACAGTGTCGTCCACTCTTCATTTGGTCCACATGAAACCATGTTGTTATCGTTAGCAATATATTACATCTTTTCAACATCTCGTGTCAAATACTATGTTTAATTTGGAAAACACCAGCAGAGTAATACTCGTATCTCCCATCGAGAAACATACTGTTAGGGGTAAAAAAAAAAAAAAAAAACCTCTTGAAGTATTTTCTTGGTACTTATTTCAATTTTTTCTCTTTAAAAGTGTCCAATTGATTGTATTTGTTACACTTACGCCTTTTAATAATTATATTTTATATATCATATCGACTAAAATTACGATACATTTGTTTCACATTCAAACACACACTAGAAAAATAATCCTCATATCTTTAAAATATCTTATCTCACTTTTATTATAAAAATACAGTATTTAGAAAATGGGATAACAATCAATCCCTAACCGTAATGGTGATGTCCCCACCTTGCTAAGCTAGACTTTCGTATTCAGCTGTAAATCTATGAAGTATCCGAACAATTATGACAAATATTGATTCATCAGTACAGTACCATCAACAGTCAAATATAAGGGGTATTTGCAACCACTTTTTGTAACCGTTTATTAGCTTATTCTTGAAAACAAGCTGGAAGAATTATTTTTATTTTACAACTTCTACTTTCAAACTTTTTATATTAAGTTGATTTAAACCAAAAACTATAAACAACGTCCCACCAACTTCTGGTGCCTATTCCAAAACTTGCAAATATTAAATTATTTTTTCAAATACTTTAATTTTTTTTACCTATATCTTTTATTTTCAAAACTCTCAATTTTTACTGCTTTACTTATAATTTTTTTTACAATTTATTTCTACGATAAAAATAGAAGTTATTGCAAAATGCCACTATATTCCATTTGTAAATATAGGGAACTGTTATCAATGCAGCAAGGGATTCAGCACCAAATTAAGCTTTTTGCTTCCTCACAAATGATAATTTATAATAGTAATTATGAAAAAGTGATAAGCTAGATGCATAGCTTATTCCAACTAATCAAATCCAGGTTGCTAAATGTAGTAATTCTTAGTTCTCAAGGGGCAATCATCTCAGCCGAAATGCTAAGTTCCCACATCTGGAAAAAAGTGGAGATAATATTTTTGAGTAAATCCTTTAAAGAAATGCAATCTCATCATTTTCTTACACCCACTTATGAAGAGCTGTCCTTGTATTATTTGGTTGGGTTAGTTATTCAATTACAGATATCCATCCTTCCTAGTTCATGTTCTCTTTTGTCTTTATGTACCCTAAATAGGAAGCAAGGTATAAAGATTAATCATTCTTACTCAATAATGGCCTTTTCTTCTACTATATGAAAAAATATATAAAAACTCAAACCCTGCTTAATGGCCAATTTTAGGATTAATAAATAACATAAATTATTCGATATTCGATCCATAATCGATTTTTACAACCTCGTTTGAGTCTAATTCATTAAACTGATACTCAAAGTCGAACATTTTTTCGTATAATAGTATTGTTTGAATCCTGATTCAAACTCATATGTGTGCGGAAAAACTTGAATCATGTTTGACTCGAATAAAACTCATTCAATATATACAATATTTTTGAAATTCGATAACAGTGTAAGAAGGAAAAATTCAACGAAAATCCCATTCGATTCGATTCATTTTTACCTGCTAACAAATTTAGACAGCCCTTCTCTAAAATGACTACCCTTATTAAATAAGAAAAACTCTAATTCTCAAGTGAAAAATGTATATGTAGAATGGTAATATGTTGAGTAGCAGAAACAATACAAGTGGAAAATTAGTTCAAATGGGGGGTGGATGGAGAAAGCACCAATCTCATCATGTAGTGTAAACACCAGTCATTATAACAGTAGCCCCATTTATTTCAGAGAAGCAAATGACACAAGAAATTTAGGGGATTCTAACAAAACTCTAAATACAGAAAAGAATGGAGAATAGATACCAAACCAACTGAGCAAACAAACCCAAAATGCACATATACTTTGGCCTACTACCTACTCAAAGCAAATCCCATGTAAAACTCGGTTGTGCCGGACGGGTCGCGCTCGTTCCCGTTGTCGATGTTGAAGGTGCACTGCCCATTGGTGCTGGCATAGTATCGAACGTCTCCCATTGTGTTGTTATTACCACAGAGGCACCCGAGGCGGAGTGCCTCGACGGTTGCTGGTGTTGGTTTGGTGAATCAATTAATGAATGCCCAAAAGAATGCCTGGCTTGTTTGATTGCCTGTGTGGCTGGACGGGCGATGAGACGTGCCCGTTTGAGTACCTCTGCTGTTGGTGTGGTTGAGTGGACGTCTGCTGCAAGGGGACTTGATTGCTCGGTGGCATCGAGTTCTTGATCTTCAACATGTCTAGAGTTTCAACATACTTTTGCACTCTTCTCACCTGAGAATTTGAATCACAACATGAGATTTTTCAGTCAGATTGTTTAACAAATAAGACTGAAGATTTGAATTTTATTTCAATGAAATCTTTACCTGCATTTTCCTCTGTAATTTGACATCACCATCAGCAATGATGCCATCCAATTTAAGCAACTGATTCATTAACAACTCAATGAGGTTCACCACATCCTTTTCAGCAACTTTCCCACCTTTAGAAATTACAGATTCAAGTGCAGACACCTAACCACATGGAACGACAGACGAAGTCGATTAAATGCTTCATTTATTGCTACAAATCTATAGAGAAATAAGTAGAGTTTAATGAATTAAGCAGTAGGAGTAAAGCAATTACCTCCCCTGCAAGCCTATCCACTTCCAAGCTGATCTCTGAGATGGACTTTGCAGCCTTTTCCATTTTAGCATTCTTCCTCATCTCTAGGTAGCGTTTCTCTTGGCTAATTGGATCCTCCTGAAGCACGATTTTGGATTTGTCCTTCACTCCTGATGTGTCAAGAAACGCATTTGAATCCCTCTCTTTGTCCTTGTAGAACAGCTTCTGATCCTGGTGGTGCAACCCTGTCGGCCCGGTTAACATCTTCTTCAACTCTCCTATAATTTCCCCACAAAATAATCAACACATCAATTGTCATAATTATACAAAAAAATACATGAAAAACACAAGAAAAAGAAATTTACCGAAGGTGGCTTGTGAATTGATGCGAATTTCATGATATATCGACCCGTATTTGACACGCACGCGAATGGTTGGTGGTGGGACGCGGTTCTGATCCACGTCCGTCCGCTTCTGGACCAACATTCCGCCGGGCCTAAGCTCCCACTCTTTCTCACCACCTCCACTGCGGCCTCCGCCGCCGCCTCCATCTCCGCTCCTGCCCAAATCGTCACCATTGGTTTGTGGCGGCAAGTAGTCGTTCTTGGTCCTCATCCGCATCATTTTTCGATTCTCGTACAACACCAAAAACCTCTGAGTTGGCTGCCTGGTTAAATAGCCGCTAACAGGCGGTTGAAATTTCGAGAAGATTGAGAGCTCAGCAGATCAGAGCACTGACTCCAAGTTGATCTGGAGTTAATTCATACATAGCCCATCTCACAAAATCAGACAAATCGAAAAAAATACCAAACCTCCGAGGGAAAGCCAAAGCTCTTTTACGGACTTCTGAACCTCAGCATTACACGAATGCAACGCCGTAGCCACGCGTCCATACAAAGAATCTCTATCCTAATTCTTACAACAGCATCAGTAACTGTATCTAATGGCAGGTAACAACCACACAAACCAAACGGATTTTTGTGTTCTTTTTTCACTTTAAACAGAAAAAGAAAAAACAAAGTCAAACCCGTGAATCTTGAGCGGTAAAAAAAGATCGCCGGAGACGGACCGTCGGCGGAAGGAATTCAACTATGTGGGCTTGGAGCTGAAATTGTGAAAGAAAGAAGAAAAAAATCCTCAGATCTCTTACAAAAAAACCCGGAAATGTAGCAAGAATCAGTTGTCGCGTGAAATCAGCCAAGAATTTTGAGCCTGCGAATCTTGCAACCCCGATGGAAATGAGCCCTGAGAATCAAACGACTACTGATGAAAAAATTAAGAGAAAAAAATTAAATGAATATTGAGGTGATTTCAGTGTGCTCTCTCTCCGCTTGGCTGGAGAAAGAAGACTCCAAGAAGGAGAGAGAGAGAGAGAGAGAGAGATGAAAATGGGGGAGTATTAAAAAATTGTATGGACAGCGAACAGAACAGAACACTGAGCTCAGATTATTACTATATATAAATTTTAAATATTTGTTTAATTCAGAGCTTTGTTCCTAATCAAAGGGAAAAAATTACAACTTATAATTACATTCAAGAAACTACCAAACAAAGCCGCCAAGCCTTCTGTTCAAAGGGTTGAAAATAATTGGAGAAAGGCCCGCAGTTTAGACACAGTCTGTAACTTCAATTTTTCACTTTTGACATTCATTACCAAAAAAAATTTTAATTAAAAAATACCACAAAATTTCATTTAATTTACGAGGAGCCCATAAAATAAAAGGAATTTCTGTTTTTCAATTTGACTTTTTTTTTTAATTTGTATGGCAGTGATAGATTTTTGCTATAAATAATAAGGCACAAGTGCAGAGGGGCATCCTGGGGTGCCCGCTGACCTACAGTAAGAAGATGTGGGCTAGGGGTTGAGTAGGTGACATGTGGGTGAAGGAGGGGTGTTATGGGAATTTCAAGCTGTGCTAATGATTGTATTGTTGATTATGAGGAGTGGGGCCCATGAGAAGGGGTAAAGAAAAAAACTAGGACAGATGTCTATTACAATGATGACTGGGAGAAGCCGGTGGAGAATCTTAATCCACCGGTCCCATGCTTTTCTCTTTCCTCTCCTCCCACACTTATTATCTTCTCTCTCTCTCTCTCTCTCTCTCTCTCTCTAAAATTTTTAACTTTCTTAATTTTATTTTATTTTTACCGTGGTGAAATTGAGTCAACGTTGCTGCAATATTGTGCCTTCTTTTTTATTTTACTAATTCTTAAATAATCAAATTAATTACACTTAGGCCCATATATAAATACAAAATTATATTTGTACGCCCTTCAAAAATTCTTCATGTACACATGACTCTCTTTTTATTAGGGTTTGAACAAAAAGCTGATGTTAGAAAAAAATTACAGAAATTTTTAATTTTATCATTCATTCAACATTTTCATGTAATAATTTTATACTTATAGTGAAAAATGTAGTGATGTTAACCTCACTCTCTCTCTCTCTCTCTATATATATATATATTATATTTATCCTTTTATAAGTACAAAAACATATTTGAGAATGTTAAATGAGGGATAAAATAAAAAATTTATATAATTTTTTTGGTTAAGGTCACATTTTTCATCCAAATCGTAATGAAAATAGGCCAGATGTAAATGGAGAACTTTTTTTAGGGAGTGTAAATATAATTCAAATTTTTTTAGAAAAAATTATAATTTGTATTTTTAAAGAAGGTCTAAATATAATTAATCTTTAATAATAATGTATTAGTTTCCTTAAAAACAAGTCTGGCATCACATATGAAAATGGAATGCACAACTTGTTGGGAATTTATCCCAATAGTGGTGAATCCAAAAAACCGAAACTCTAGTCAAATTATTAGAGAAAAATGATGGATTATAAAAATTCAAATATTGAAAATCAATAATATAGGAATAAATAACATAATTATAATTACAGAACTAAATAAGTAAATGGAGAACAAAACAGAAAAGAGAGATTAATGGCTTAGAGAGCCAAATCCGTGAAGGAGGAAGCCCAAACCCACCAAACACTGACAACCACTACGGTTGCTTTGGCCAATACCACAAAGAACCACTCACTTGGATTTTATCAAAAAATCAATTCACAAAGAACTTTTAATCAAAAATAGGGAGAAGGGGTTATTTTGTCTGGTTCTTCTTACCAAAGATACATATATATAGTTGAGAAACATTGATTTTAGAAAGTGAGGAAGGCGACGGTGGAGAAAAAAGAGAGAAGCATGAGGGAGAGACGAGGCGACTACATAGTTTGATTAGGACTTTCATTCTATAACAAGAGAGAGTGAGAGACCCATTTAATTACGTAAAGAATTGGGTCGAGTAAGGAGTGTATCGAGCCAATGGGGCGGGTAATGGGCCAAGCCATCTAGTAACGGATTTGGGCAGATTTGGGCGGGGTCTACTAAAAAAAATCCGAGGCTACAATCAATAGTGGTATCAGAGCCACTGGCTTCTGATTTTCTCCAGTGGCATTTTGATAAGATCTAAACCTTATCCCTTTTACTATTTTCTGCTGAAATATTACTGTGGGATAAATTCCTTGGTCCAAATAATTTTTTTCTATTTCGTGGATCCATTTTATTGTGCGTTGTGTGCGAAAAGATAATATATTATAGATTTTGTTTTCTTTGAAAAATTTGAGATTTTTTGGGTACTGTAGATATTTCTGCTGTGTGCAATCTGTTTCTGGTTAGTGCTTAAAATCTGCTATATTTTCTAAAATTTTTCTGCAATATATACATTCTCTGGAAATTATTTTTCTGAAAATTATTTCTGCAAAATATTAAAGTCCGCTTTTGTGCGAAAAATAGTTTAGTGAATTTTTTTGAAAGAAAAAATTTTTTGATGTTACCTGGTACCGTGTTTATTTTGCTGTGTGGGATCGCTTCAATCTTTTGCTATCTTCCCTGAACGCTTTGTACGAAGAATAGCTTAGTGCGAAAATAACTTAGTATCGGCTATTTTTCTGAAAAAATTAATTTTCTGTATTTTTCTTGCTGTGTTGATTTGTGGTTAGTGCATTATTGCTAGTTTTTTTTGCTTAGTGCATTATTATTGCTATTATTATTCTATTGATCTGCTGAAAAATAATATTTCTACTTAGTGCGTTTATTTATTGCTTTGTGCATTTTTCTTACTGCTTGTTGTATTCAACCTAAGACCAAAACCCTGCTAATTTTTTCACCTGACCGAGTCCTTGAGGCTGACGGATACCTGGTTGAGATTTTGCTAAGAATCTCTTGTTAAATCTATTGATATTAATCTGTTGAAAATATTTTATATCAATTGTTACCTCTTGCTTTGCTTAATATTATTTCTGCATTTGTTGCAGTTTTCCCTGTTTATCTATTAATATTATTTTCTGCGTTTGTTGCTATTATTGGATCTGTTGAACATTTTCTGGATTTACTGCATTGATAATAATTTTTGACTAAAAATTGGTATTTCTATGTTTTCTGCAATGAGTGTATGAGTTACGACAGTACAAATTCACCTTTAGAGATTGTCAAACCAAATTACATACGAGCTCTAAAGATACGAGTCTCACGACTTGCACACTTGATATTGTATATCCTCTGCACCCAAACTTAACCTTTTTATAAATACTTGAGTCTATTACAACAAAGACATCAACATTAATTCCAATTAATAGAAGAAGTACGCTTTTGGTTATCTATCCTTTAAACTTTCTTGTCTTATTGTTTGAATCTATAGGGGATTTTTTTTATTACCTAAATAAATACATATTATTGTATACTGCATTCTGATACTTATATCCATCAAACATAATTTGATTACAATTGTAATTAAGAATAATGATGAATTATTCTTCTACTTTTTTGTCTTAACAAAGATAAAATCTGTTTACTCCTTTAATTTCTAAAAGTCCCCTATTCATACCATTGGCATAGAAAAATCCATTTTGCCAACTTGGAATTGTTCTTGTCTTTCACCCAAAGTGTGTAGCTCTGTTTTTTACCCAGGGAAAAACCAAAAACCAAAAAAAAAAAAGGGTTATTGCACAGGGACAAATCCGTCATTCAATATTCATAACCTTCCAAAATTAGTAGCATAGCAAGCAATAAATTTTACGTGCTACGTCACCGTCCCCCTTGCAGACCACACAAATGAAGGTCTGCTTACGTCACGGCCACCCCACGTACACGTGTCGGTCAACTGTACCACCAGTCGAGCCCGGGTGCTTTGCGTATAATCTCTCTCTCTCTCTCAATCCCACCGACACTTTTGGACCGCAAGATTAGCACGACGGACACGTGGTCGTTGCTCGCCCGCAGATGGGGCCTTGCGGGTGGAAGATATCGTCTGCGGTAGTGGTCCGACAGAGACGGTACAACCCACTTTTGGTGAGTAAATAAAACGGGGGCCGGTCGTTGTGTTGACTATTTTAAGAATTAAATTATAATTAATATTATTTTATGTGGGAGTGATGAATTTTTAATTCCGACCAACACTTAATTAATTTCGGAGTTCTATTGCCCTAAAGATTTTTGTGTTTACGAGACAGCGTAACGACCGACACCTTGGAATGGTTTCACCAAATACACTCTCTACTCCTTTTGATGAATATATTCTGTGTATGGCAATGCTACACATACTCTACAATAATTATAAATGAAAAGATTTATACCTCATTCTTCTAACTGAAATGTATTTTCAAAAATAGATTACGAGATTTTTACCAACTTAGACCATTTAATATCTTTCAATAGGACTTTCATAATAAATTTTTAACTGTCATTTTTTTGCTCGATATTACTTCTTGACTTTGGAATTGTTAGTGTATTTTTGTGCTGAGTTAATGAATCGTATAATACGTAAACTAGTACGAACCTTGTGCAATGTTTGAGAAATTGCAAATCTTATAATATTTTTATGATTTTGAATTATATAAAGGTACGTATCTCATATTTTAATTACTGTCTTACTATAAATAACAGTGTAAATTTATTTATACAAAATTTAATATTGAATATTTTAAATAGGCAAAACCCTGATTGGTGGTGGTGTTTTCACATATGTGGGCACTCAATTACAAACTTTTGTTGTGAAATTCTTGGCCAATTTGGGGCCTACTTCTAACTGTAAGAGGCCATAACCACAGATATGTTCCTGCCTCAATCACGAAAAGCTGTTGGCAACTTTCAGAGTAATTTCGGCTCTAAACATTTATGAGCTAAATATTTTTGTTTTGATAATATTTTAATGATGATGAGTATTTATCAGAATAAATTATGAATTTATGTATATTTTAATTAATTCCTTCACATCAGCTTTAAATTATATATCAATACTACGTTATTAAGGTTGAGGATTGCAGAATTGCTATTTTAGTATGTAGTACGATATCAATTAATTGTTTGGGATAATTATATTTATACCTTTTTATTTATGATATATTTATATAAATTATTCTTGCTTTTTATATGATTACAAAAATCATATCCATCACAGTAAAAAGATAAAGATAGTTTGTGTGATGCTACTAATGTTTTTGGAAAATGAGGGTTCATACGTGTAATTTTCCAAAAAGAATGAGTGATTTTCATTAATAATGTGAAAATAAAAATCCAACATGATCTGGGTCGAAGGATCCAATCTGTCCAAAGAGACCCGAATAATGCAAGGAAACCTGGAACAAAACATTAAGCTCGCTAGATAGTCCCCAACTAAAACCCTCTAATATATAAGTTAGTTCGAGGTCGATGTAGAATGTCTGGAACTGCAATGGTAGTGGTTGCAGTAAAATATGTCTTACCATAAATGAAACATAATAAAGGTATTTATAAGGCCAAACATGAGTACTTACTTGGTCCACATGGCGTCGTCTTCAGTTGGATGATTTGTGGTTTTCCGATAGGGTCGGGTCAGGCGACCTGATCTGAAGTAGGAACGCGAATCTTGTGGCATAATTGATATTTTTTTTAAAAAAAAAAAAGAAGGTATTTATAGCTTTTTTGTGAATAATCATATTATATACTTATGACAACAATATTGAAGCCCAACGGTCGGACGAAACTGAAAATCTAGCAGTCATTGAAAGATGCAACCTACGGATACTCCATCGTTCAGCCACACCTAACCTTAACAAATCATTTGCTTGCACGTACGTCAATATGAACTAACTTGAAGTTGATGTGGAGGACAATCTATTCGAATCATAGTATTCTTCGCATTTTTTGGTAGGCCTAGTTTTTGTTAAAGCTTTACATCAAAAATATGTATGTCAAGATTGATAGATTTAAAGGGTGGTTGGCTCAACTTATTTGAAATTTTTTTAAAAAAATTATATTTTAAAATAAAATTTTAAAGTGTGTGGATAAATAAAATACCAGATCTTATAAGATGTTAGAGTGTTTGGCATAATAATTTTTTATACTGTAATAATGACAAAAAAAACGCCATCAGATTATCAAAATTTAAAATTATATAAATAGATAATTTTGCTTAATTTTGAGAGGAAAAATGTCAATTATATGAAAGATAAAAGTGAAATACTAACAAAATTATTGGTGTGTTTTTATTTAATAAATATTAAAATTAATGAGCTTATAAGACGTTTTAATAAAAGTTTGATGGAGGTAACTTTTTATTAAAGATTTTATAAGACTGGAAATATTTTATTTTAATATTTTATAAGCTCTTCAAAACAAATTTTGCCAGACGATTTTAAAAAATTTATAAACTTTGGAACGTTTTTGACGCGAGTAAAACAACGAGCTCACTATTTGAATAATAATTGTGTGTCATAAACGTGTTCAATATGGTCAATGACCTACAAAAGAATTACTATATATGTTAGTCGTATTTACTTCTCCCACCTTTATTCCTTTAGCTATAGGGGATTTCCCATAGCATCCAAAACACAAAGCAATTTAAGAATATATATATATATATGATGTTGTAATGATGGGGAAAATTAAGTATGATTAGGGGATGAAGTCAGATGTGTCTTATTAATATTTAAAGAATAATGTAGTAGAAAATACAAATAAGTAATAAGTAGCTATATATGTCTATAGCACTCCCTTTCCAATTAAGTATGTGTCATCACATCTCCAACATTGAATATTTCATCATTCTCCCTTTTTTCTTTTTTTCTCTAACCTAATAAACTAACTTTTTATATACATATATATTGGTGCTGATTTATTGCACACCATTTGTTTTATGTAATTTAATATCTTAAATATTATCAATCATATAATTATTTATATATTCTTTTATATTACATAATAAAGGTGACGTTCTACAGACCCATTAAGAAGGATTATGCATGCATTATATGTATCTGCCAAGATCCTTATAGTTGATAAGTATTCGAATCTAAACCACTGAGCCATAATTCTAAGTGGTATGTAATTGTTTACATTTGTAAAGTCTGAAATATGGGTGAAATAACACACAATTCAATTTTCTGCTGCCAATGCAAATGAGTCTGAAATTCAGAGGACATAATTCATAATTCCCCTGAAAATAAACTCAACCCATTTGCATTATAATAGATTATGTAGAGCCAAATGTCTGTAATTTAAATTAAAGTATAATTATATTTACATCCCCTTATTTATTATTCTTTTACATAAATCATTCCTACATTTTTTTAAAATTACAGAAATCATCCCTGACAGTTTTTAAAATTCTAAAATACCTCGTTGACTTGGTCAAACTTTAACTTAATTTTTCAATGATAGAAATGCTGTCAGAGGTGTTTTGTAATTACCAAAAGGTGAGGGGATGTGAAAGTAATGTTTATGGGGATGAACAATATGATCCCAAATATTTTTTTATTATTTATACTAATTTTTAATTTAAATTTAAATTATTTTATTAAATCTTTATATAAAACTACACCTTTTAATTATTAAAACATTAATATTCATCTTTTTTTATTTATAACTAAATTTTATTTAAATTATTAAGTTATACATATATGTACATAAGTTTATACAATATAAATATATAAATATGTATATAATTGCACATATTTATATATTCATACATACATATTTTTATGATGAACGATGGTAGAAGAAGGTAAAAGGCTGGGCAAAGCCATAAGCCGCAATGGGATGGTGGGAACGAGAGCACAAGTAGGAGTTGAGGTTGGGCACGGCGATAGGACTGAAAAGAAAAAATACTTTTAAAAAAATATATTTAATAATTTAAAATATTTTTATTAAATAAATTATTTTATTTTATTAATTCTAATATAATTTATATAATCTGCGTAAATTATTTTAAATTATAATGTATTAATTTTAGTAAAATTTAATTATAAATAAAAATAAAGAATAAATAATCTTTTAATTTTAATAATTTATAAAAGTGTGATAGACTTTTAATTTTAAACTTGTAATCTAGTAATTAATTTTATTAATATATTAATTAAATAATTTAATATTGTAATTATTAAAAGTATAACTTTATATAGAGATTTGATTAAAAAATTAATAAAATAATTAAAAATTAATATAAATAATAAAAAAATATACAATGTCATATTATTCATCCCCATAAACATTACTTTGACACACCCTCTACCTTTTAGTAATTACAAAACACCTCTAAGAGCATTTCTGTCATTGAAAAATTAAGTTAAAATTTGACCAACTCAATAGAGATACTTTGGGGTTTTAAAGGCTGACACGAATGGTTGCTGTAATTTTTGATAAGGCGAGAGTGATTTGTGTAAAAAAATAATAAGTTAGGGGGTGTAAATATAATTATCCCTTAAATTAATGTATAATCATAATAAGTCAAACCTCTGTTATTGAGAGGATATATGACATAATTTGTGAGCTGTCATGTAGGCCTATTATTTGCTCAATTGCTCAAATTCAAGGACTTACAACTCATCAAATAATACTCTTCCACTCAATCATCTCAATAGGATTTGCTCATGCTTATATAGGCCTATAATTAATTTCTCTCTCAAATTTTGATTTGTGAAATTAAAATTTCAGTGGTAGGTTGCCATAATAATCTTAATTAACTTTACAATATTCATTTATTATTCAATTAAATTCATCGATATTAGTTTCATATCTTCCATCATCAAATATTAATATAAAAAACATACATTTCTCAGTCAATTAAATTTTGTGTCCATAGTTGATATATGTTTATTGGAAAAAAATATCTTTTTTAAAATATTAAATTATTAAAAAAAGCAATAGATAATTTAAATATTATCTCATTAATAGATCTTATATATAATTAAATGATTATGTGCACACAAATGTTAATCATATAAGCACATAATTGTAGATCGAATTAACCTTAAGTAGTGAAAGCATGTTGATCCCGCATACGGATCAACCTCGTCTACTAACCCATGTCCTTTATGGATCACGAACGCATTATCTTTCTCGTTGATTCAAAGTCAACCCACAAATATTTTCAAAATCTACCCCACGTTGAATCTTGCTCAAAATCTTGTGCACACCACGTACCTTACTCGCTTTAGTGGTTCACCTTTAGAGTAATCTACTTAACACATCAAATCTAAGGAGCCTATGGTGATACTCCAAGGAAGAACATAGAGAGAGAATTGAAGAGAGTATTGTGATCAACTCATTTTGTATCACATTTGTATTCCTGTATTGTAATTTGATCACAACCATGCATAGGTGTACATAATCCTATCCTCAAGAGGAGTACATATCCTAATACATAATTGAAAAATTACAGACTCTATCCTAGATATGGTTTATCTCAAAGAAGTTCTTATTCCAATATGTATTTGGGAGAATCAAACTCTATTTCAAACATGAATGCATTTTTAAAATGTGTGATATTTTATATTTTTAGTCCCGAAAGATTTTGATGAAGTAATTAATAGAGGAAATAGAGCTAAAAAGGTGGGACTGGAAAGGCGAAAGATTGGAATGTGACAAATTTGCATCAATGTCTAATACAATCAGACACAACAGTAAAGTATGAATATTAATTTGGATATTCATAAATTTTTATACTAGTTTTTGAATTTTATAATTGATCGAAACCTATTTATCCTATTAAATAAATACTATTTTATTTTAGAATTTCCATACATATAAATTGTAATCAAATTTAATAAATCCCAACAAGCAAAGAGAAAAGCTCGTGACAACATGGCAGACAAAAGAAGCAAATCCAAAGATTAAGAGCAACATGCCCTTCAGCCAAACAATTCACTTGGTCCTTTTTAAGAGATTGACACGCACGTGATGTTGGGATAACCCCACGTGCACCCTCCATGTAAGCCGCTTTCTCCTCCACTCATCACTTTCTGAACTTCACGTTCTACCCTTGATAAAATTTAGGATTATTTTATATTTGACCCCAAATTTTATGGAATTATAATATTCACTCAAGTTCAATTAAGAATTGCAAAAATAAGTCCAAAATATTTTTAAAAAATAAACCCACACAGAAAGAGTCTTTTTTGCAACTTTTAACGTAATATGGAGTTAATGTAAAAATTTTATAAAACATGGTGTCAAGCATAAAACGATCCAAACTATGGGATTAATTTTGCAATTTTGCCTTCTATTCTTACTCCATCCCAACTTTATCCCTAATATTCCAATTTCATAACATAATTTTATCTTCAACCCCAAACATGGGCCAACACTCCCCACGTCTCCCTCCAAACAAAAAACACACAAACACCTTATCTCCAATCCAACCACAAGGTAATACACTAAGTAAAGTTATCCAATTCCCTGTTTGGCAGAGAGCTTCCAATATTCCTCATCACCACCATCCATGGCACCTGCATTGAGCTGCAAACTCCGTCACACACCCTACAGATGTATCAAGAGAGTTCCGTACATTTCTTGCTCCATGCAGCAGCCCTCTCAGACCAATATTAAGGTAATATATATATATATATATATTACGTCAAATGTATGTCCTTATAATTAGTTCTATTTTTGTTTTACTACAAAAAACTAAGAATTTTGGTGTTCGTTGGATGTGGGGAAGAGGTGATCATAAATGGAGGAGCTAAGGAAATTGGTAGGGCAGCTGTGGTTGCTGTGACAAAGGCAAGAGGGATGGAGGTGGCTGGTGCAATTGACTCTTATCTTGTTGGAGAAGACATAGGAAAGGTTCATTCTCTTTTTATGTTAGGGTAAATTACAACAAGCTCTCCAAAATTTACTATAATAATAAATGTCCTTATAGAATTAATGATCGTCTAACAAATACTCCTTATTATATATTGTCAAGAGAAATATTTGTAATTTTTCAAATAATAAGAAAATATTTATAATTACGACAAACCTCAAAGAAATTTGTTGTAATTTACCAATTATGTTAATTATTTAAAATATTCATAAATTTGAATTTTTTTTTTTTATTTTTTGGGGTTGGATACAACGATATTGTTTAGGTTTGTGACATGGAGGAGGCTTTGGAAATACCCATAATGAATGACCTTACTATGGTTCTAGGGTCTATATCCCAGGTGATCATGATCTTACTTAAAGTCGCATTCTTTATTTAATTTTTATATATAAATTTTATATCGTATTTATCTAATTATATACAAATAAATATTACATATTACATATTACGGTGTCTAGAAGAACATAATTAAAGTTTTTGTATGAAAATTTTTGGCAGTCAAAAGCAAGTGCGGTTGTGGTGGATTTCACCGACCCTTCAACAGTTTATGACAATGTCAAACAGGTATGGTACCACATCATTTTCCTCTACATAGTATTACTATTAATTTATTACACTAAATTAAGGTTAAGGTTAATTAAATTTTGTTTATATGTTAAATGTAATAATCAGGCAACAGCATTTGGAATGAAGAGTGTAGTCTATGTGCCCCGTCTCAAAATGGAGACAGTTTCTGCATTATCAGCATTCTGTGAAAAAGCCAGCATGGTGAGCACAGGGTGAGCTGCAATTTCACATCATCATCATAAATCATATAATTATTGCAATAATCTTTTGCTATGAATAAATAATAGGATTAATTATTCTAACATGTATGTTTTTACATTATAATGATACTGCGTATTTTAATCAGGGTTGTATAGTAGCTCCAACTCTGTCCATCGGATCCATTCTACTTCAACAGGCTGCAATTTCAGCCTCTTTTCATTACAACAATGTCGAGATTGTTGAATCAAGACCTGCTCCTGCTCTTGTAAGTACTCCTCCCATTCTCACTTAATGGGAATTCTTAAATCAGCATAGAAATTACTCGAAAAGTAAAATAAATATTAGAATTATCTATAGAAATAGAACCCACAAAATCTTGTTCTTGTTTTCAAGACAGAATCGATAATTATTTGAATATATTAATATTTCAATAAACTGTTTGATACATCAATATAATTAAACATTATGAAACGAAATACAATACTTTTATATAAAATGAGACAAACACTCATACACATAAGATAAAACTCGAATTCATAGTTTCAAACTTGTTCATGGGATTTCAACCTTAATCACTAAATTAAGGCATCCTCGGTACAAATCTTGTTCTTATAAACTACTAATTTATGGAATAAATAATTAAGAAATGAGAGGGTTAAATTGGCCCAAAACGTGTAAGGCGCCAAGCTTAAAACTTTAAAATTGAAAGAAACATCCAAATTAGGTTTGAGAATTCCAGATTCGACACCGACAGTAAAGAGCCGGTCCTGCCGACAATGGATCGGAGACACTATTTTTACAGACCAAATTGGAAAAAGCTCTTCTTTAAAATTATATTTAGAGCACAACACCATTTTTGCCTCTCATATTCTGTTCATGTAGACTTGATTCTTGACAACGTTGAGACCTATATTATAAATTCACAACCACCCAATATTGTGATTTTCATTTTTTTCATAATATGAGAATAATTGTGCTTCAATACTAAGATAAAACTGGTATAACTCCACGTATGTGTGTGTATATATATGTGTATGTAACTTTATGGTATGAATAGAGTACCGTACAGTTTTATCTCTTTGCAAATATATATAAATCGGGAGTTAGATATAGGCAGCCTCAAGTTACAGGACTCGAGCGAATTTAGTTTTTGTAATAATTTTTATTAATATATAATAAGAATATATTTGATTTCCACTGTATATGCATGTACAAATCATTACTCAATCCCAAATCTGGAAAAGAAAAGGATTAGTATATAGTATTTGAGATGAGCACATGAAGAATGAGGCCAAAACTCCCTCCAATCATCCTTTTCATTTCCATTAAAACAGCAATAAAGCAGTGTTTGTCAACTTTCCATTCGGCCCACCTCAGAGCTGGACCAGCCTGGAATTCTTTGATTTCAATTTCAAACAACCTGTACTCCGTCAAGCCTAGAACCTCTTAATTTCACCATAATTTCAGGCATACCTTTTACATCCTTTGGGCCCCAAGACAAGCCCCCCCAAAACCCTACAACAGTTAGAACTTGTAATTTCTTTCACATTGGAGAAAATATGTTCAGATAAATCAAAGTAAGCTCAAAGTGAAACATGTAATTTAAGGAGGAGGAATATATAATGTAAAACATGGGTGCAGGCAAAACAGTGTTATTTTTACAAAATGGAAAGTATTGTTTTATAATATGTCTAAACTTCGGGGATATCCATGTAATGTTTTCATTCACACTTATTTATGTTATTGTCTTTTATATGAATTCCCTAGAGCAGATGGCAAAGCAGTTGAACACATGACTGAAAACGAGAACATATTTGTGGTTTGCATAATTGTATGCGCAATGCAATAGCAAAGACATAACAAGTATATTCTAAGCAATCAGTTTATGTTCATGGAACAGGATTTTCCATCACAGGATGCAATACAAATAGCAAACAATATCACCAACCTTGGTCAGATGTACAATAGAGAAGATATTTCAACAGACATTCCGGTAAGCGGAAATGCAAACTTAGTTTAATATTGCTCATACTCAAATTATACCGAGTGTATATTCAATTGGAAATGCATACGAACTAATGTGTCACTTTACCCTGCAACATTATCATTCTTGGTATGCCAGGCGAGGGGTCAAGTTATTGGGGAAGATGGAGTGAGGGTGCACAGTATGGTACTTCCTGGCCTCCCATCCAGTACAACAGTCTATTTTTCCCGACCAGGCGAGGTAGCTTGTCTAGAACACTTCATTCTGTAAGACAAGAATCTGCAGGTTTATACTCAATATAATTTGATTTTCTGGACAGGTTTACACCCTGAAACATGATATCACAGATGTTCAATCTCTCATGCCAGGACTACTTCTAGCCATCAGAAAAGTTGTGCGCCTCAAGGTAATGGAATTATTAAAATTTCATGTTTCTATTTGTCTTAAAAGCTTGTCTTAATCCTAGACGAAGTTGATGTTTCCCTTTGCAGAGTCTAGTGTATGGTTTGGAGAAGTTCTTGTAGAAACCAAGCATCAATGAACTTCATATTGCACTGGAATTCTGATTTCTATGTTTGAAGGTGGGAAGAGCCCATTGTTATCCTACAACATGAGGGAAAAATATTAGATCAAGATCTTGGGGTAGAGGAAATGTTTCTTGTAATAGTCTTTTGAGGAAACATGTAACAAGTTTTTTCCTTCAAGAACATTATGCAACTATGAAAATCCAGTAGAGAATGCTATGGCATGATTTTGAATACACAATTTAAGGCTTATCAAATAAAAAGATTTTACAGATAAAAAGGTATATACCTCTGATTCTTCAAGGATAAATTACCTCTAATCCCTTTTTGAGGGTCTCAATGTCCTCGTACCTAGGAGGTACAACTTATACCCAGTAAAATTTCTAAAATAAAATTCATTCTAATTGCATATCAAAGAATGTCATGTACCCTTCTTTTTTCATTCTTTCCTCTGTAGTTTTTGTTTGAGTTGGGGGGGGGGGGGGGTTTCAAAGGTTAGTCAAATTCATCCTGATTTATTTTATTTTATTTTTTTCTGATACACACTCAATGAAAGATCTGCCAGTTGCAGCACCATATAAACATCACTAGGGAACGTTCAGAAATGGCAATTGCAGTGGTAAATCTAACTATTAAAGAATATAAGACAACTAGTTATGCAAAGACAAGCGAACATATCTTTAATGGAAGTTAAATGATGACCGAGGTCCATAAAAGCATAGACAATAACTTAATGAGATTAATAATAATCTGAAAGAGGTAAACATTAAAGCACATCCCTACCGCCAAATTTGTTCGCAATAGCAGCTATCCATGCCTTGTCTTTATCAGTATATGCATAATCAATGCTAGAAGCCAACAAGAGAAAACCCTCGCGCTTCTCTGTTTGATTGGGGCTTAGTCTTGGAGCTCTCAGAATAGGTTGCACAAGGAGAGACCTTGTCCCCTCAGGAACCATCTCCTTCAGTTCAGAATCTAAATTGTTCATACATTTCATAGAAGTAACACATCAGAAATGTCAAAATATCTTAAAACCAATAGCCCTAGGCTAAAATCACTTGAAGACCAGAAATTCTAGACTTGACATAACTAAAGAAATGGTCGTATCAAGTGGAATATAGAAGGAAAATAAATGAAAATTTGCAACTTTTACGTTATTTTCTCCTTTTCCCCACTATACCAATGAAAAGAAAAGGTGCCTAAGGAAAAGAGTCGACAACTGGCAATCAATTTTGCTGTCAGCTCATCACTGGTAAATAAAGATAAGGTAGTTATATGATTATAATCTTCTTGATGCAATTTTGCTGTCAGCTCACATTAAATATCAGAAAGAAAGATAAACCATAACTTGAGAGGCAGATGTTAATTAAATTATCAAGCTGATGATATTTAAATTAAAGTTAAAATGAATCAATAGCACAAACATGATAAATGCACTATGTCGTCAATAACCAACTTATACCTGCAGCCTGCTGGAAATACATGGTATCTTTCAAGTTGGAGAATCCAATCTTTTTAATCTGCTCTCTGAACCAATCAGGAATGTTTTCTTTTGATAAATCTTTGGGTGTATTCCAATAGCCACGAACACATAATGCATCTTGAACTGAGATAAGCTACAACATTTACAGGGTTAGGAAGCTTAAGAAAGAAGGAGCTCATACATTTGATAAATTATGTACGCGTCATTTTTTTGTTGGTGATTTCATCTTCCTGAAAAAATCTCAATATGCAATTGCTAAGGGCTTAAGGTGGCAACACACCACGGATATTGAGTTTGTATTACGCAACAGAATGTAAGTTCCCCAAGCCAAATCTTCCTTCATGTTATCCGCAATATCCTGTGACATGGCGAAGATTTGCTCAGCACCTTCTGGGAGACTTTTCTGATCTCTAGGACTAGCTCCCTGCATATCCAAGTAATGACATTATAAGCATTTCTATTGCATTCAGTCAATGCTCAAATGGAAACAAGACCCACAATTTGTGATATCTGCTACTCACATACACCTTATATATGAACATTTCATCAAAAATTTATTCTCCAGCCGAGACACAATAATTCATCCTCAGAATTTCCATTCTGCACATCTGTGTTCCCTATAAATCAAGCTCGGAACAACTTCTCTTTCAAATTAAACAGGATATTCAGACTAGCTAACCAATAGAAACTCTTTAGGCATTTGGATGGCATTTGGGACCATTACCTCACATCAAACATGATATTAAAATAGCTTATAACGATCCTACAGCAACTTTTAGCTTCTTCCCTACCATTAATGCACTCACAAACCTGAAAACTCTAAAGGCTAAAGCATACTTACAGCACATCATCTTGTTTCCAAAGCTCCAGTGAATTAAAAAAGTTGTTACCTTGAGAAATTTTCCAAGATACGGAACCACTGCTGAAAATGCAGCCAGAGAAAGTCCGAGAACCTCCGTTCTCTACAAAATACCAAGAAAGCACAAGTAGTAAAAACATATATTAGGTAAATTACCATACTTTTAACACAGGAACACACAAAAAAACAACAGTTATAGAGACCCATTTCATTCAACAACTCAACAGAGCAAGCAAAAAGAGGATTCAAAGACAACCAAGAAACTCTTACGAGCTGAGCTGGAGTAATGGATGAAGAGTCCAAGCCCACAAAATGATTCAACACCAATAGCGTCCCAAATGCATATCCAATGTATCTCGGCAGGTAAGACTCATCCAATCCAGGTATTCCTTACAAAAATAAGAAAAAAGATAGAAATTCCCCAATAATTTCACAGAAAACACGATCAAACGAGGAGAAATAAGTGAAAAAAGGGGATTATACCGAGAGTGAAGCGAAGAACTGAAAGGTTGACTTGTTGGTGTTCGGGGGTAGAGTTCTGGGAGCAGCAAATTTTAGCCAGTGAGAACGGCTTATTGATGGTGAATTTCGAGGGGAAGTTGAATTTGGGGCGAGATAAGGGAATTAATGGACTTAGGGGGCGGACGGCAGTGCCACTGCTCATTTTTGCTTCCGCCTTATGTTGTGCTATTAATGTTGTCTATAATGGAGTGTTTTAGGCAGCGAAAGAAGAAGACAAAAGGGGCGTGGATGGAGCAGTGCGGCGAGAGGAGGAGAGGGGAAGGAAAAAGACAGTTAAGATGATGGATGCTGGTCACCAATAATTATCACATTTTACTACTTAGTTTCAGTAACTCAACTCACATTCCTCTTCACCTATTCAAACCCTCCAATCACTTCTAATTCAGACCTCCATTCTCATAATCTCTGTCCTTCCTAATCCCAGTTTGAGGCTAGCAAAATTTATGAATCACCTACTATAATAATTGATCAAACAATATTAAAGGAAAGCAATGCTGATTCCCTCCACTCATACTGGAAAATGCATTTGGCTTCTCTTTCTCTGTTTTGGTCAAACCCAAATCACATATGTAGTGGCAAATACTAAAAAAGATATGCACATTGTCATGGCCTGCAACCAAACCATACTTCACTTTTGATAAAGTTCCTAAGTATTATATCATTTGTCCGGATGGAATAATATTTCCTTAGCAACATGTTGTACCATTTAGTCATTTGGTCCAATATGGCTATTCAATAAATAAGCATAATAATAATGAATGGTGTGGGATCAAGATTTTTATCAACTTTAATGCACACACTTTTTTCCTCTTCCCCCATTCCTCGGTTGGTTTTTCATGCCTACATCTTTCTTTCTTTCTTTGTTTTATAACTTGTTGCAAGAATTGGACATATTGTTTCTTTCATCGTTGCACGAAATACATGTGACATATATTTGACACACGTAGAATAAATTGAATGTCTCTGAAAGATAAGATGTCGATCAACATATTAACGGGCAAAAGTTAATTAGAATAATTTTGTTCTATCATATTAGCAAAAAAATTGTGAAAATCCTGTCATTTCACTTCATGAAGATGCACATTCACTTACTAACTGCTATATTCACTCTTGAACTTTTTGAATTTAAGATTGAGTCGAGCTTTATATGAATTTTACTCAATGACTCTCCACGTTTTTAAAGGTTATATAATGTATAAAATTATTTTGAAAGACAAAAAAACTTAGTAATAGAATCTCCCACTTTAATAACCACACACCGATATTTTTTCCTTCTTTTGGGCAACAAATCTGAAACGATTGTATAACTTGTTGTGTGATTGATATACAATTAAAAAAAGTAACCAATCACATAATAAATGTATGATGAATCAGATATTGAATAAAAATTTTCAGTTGACAAGTTACAACAATTTGGTCCTTGATTTAGAAATATGTTGGTTGTAATTGACAAAGAAAAGCTGTCATGTCATGTTCACAAATACATGTGATGGATACAAAATACTTTTATTAATTTAGTTAACTTAATTAATATTATTATAGATAGATTAAAAAAAGAGAAAGTAAAAGGAAGAAGGAAACTGGACCATGTTGTTATAACTTGTACTTAGATCTCTCTCTCTCTCTCTGTCATACGAGGTTTGGATCAATGAACACTTGCTGCCAGAACCCGCACACGTGAGTCTGTCTCTTGTAGTTGTCCCCCTCCTCTCAACTCACCATACACCATATGATAATTGATATGAACAACACCGCCCAAAATCACAGGCACAGCCATGTGCATTGGGTGCTTGTACCATGCCAAATCCATACTCCTTCATGCTTGCCATCCCAAGGGATATGTGTGTTTTTTATACTATGACATGTTTTTTGTAAGAGGCTTTAAGAGCAGAAAGTTATAATTATATTTGGAAGGCTCCAATTATATATAATCCTTTAATGTCTAAATTAGATCGATCGTAAAAGAAAAGTGTTTAAAGTCGTAAAAAATACTAGTCCAAGTTACTTTAAGGCATAGAGAGTTGTTATTTATAAATTTCTCCAATTGTATGATTTCATGTGAATTAAATATTTAAAAATGATCAAGTATCCACGATGAGTCCATACATATAATTAGGGTTTGGATGGAATGGAGACTAGGCTGTAAGGATTCGAGATAAACGATACAAATACAAAATTGTCCATGGTTTGAAATAAAAAAATATTATAAATCTTGGTACGACCTTCAAGAGATTATTCTACATTAATATTTAATAAAACTTCATGGTTGTAACATAACTCGTATTGTAAAGATGTTTAACAAAATATATATATATATATATTTATATGATTATTGGGGGGTAATTAAGTGTAGTTCAATTATTTTGTGGAATATATGTAGACTCACAAGTACTTGTGAGTTCTGAGCTAGCTTCTAGTGAAGGACCCAAAATTTATGATGCCACGGCATCAAGTGGCCAAAAACTTAAACTGACCAATCACTAGCTACTATCTTTATTACTATAATTATTCTTATTGTTTCAATCTTGTAACACACATATATATATATATATATATTTCAAAATAATATTCTTTAATAAATAAACTTTTTATTTAAAACTTAAGGCCAAAGAGAATATGAATATTGGAGATGAGTATCTATAGTCTATACTATTATAAATAAAAATATTGTTGTCGTACCAATTTTTTGAATATTCAAATTTATTTATTTTAATTGATTTAATAATTTTAATAAATTTTTATTATAATAGTAATTTAAAATTTTAAAAAGCTGTTAAATTTGCACACATGTCAATTTTTGACATATTTTTATATTCTCAAGTCACCGTTTCATAAATGGTAATCAGTCCATTAATAAAAAAAAAATGAATTATTTAGAAATATATAGACATATTAAAAGTGTGGCGTGGCGTGTATCGGTATTATTAAAAAAGTGGACTATTACGCAATTTGCTACCCTTATAATGCAGCCTAGCGCAGTAGATAACAGCCTCCGGACTCCATCGAGACCTACCAGTTCAATCCCCCAGTTTCCAATCCAAGGACGCCACGTAGCCCGTCAACCCCAAACGACCTCGCGTCGTCACCGTGAGATCTTGCTCGGATTTTATAGACCAATCGATCCACCGACACGTGTGCCTCATACCCACCGCCTGTGTCTAGTCTCTTACAATCCTCCACCGGCTGTAGCCGGTGGATCTCCTTTTCTACTCCCGCTAGGTATATAAACACCGATCAGCAGCAGAAAATCTCTCTTTTTTTTCCCTTTCAGCAAAATTCTCTCCCGATTACTCTCTCTATTTCCAGGTTAGCATATACTAATCTCTCTCTCTCTCTCTCTCTGTTCTTCAAATTAAGTATCTTTAGTTGGAAGTAAATTTCAAAATTTGCTACTTCCAGTGGTTTTATCAAGTAGGGAGGTTTAATTTTTTTCCATTTTGATATTCGTGGGGAGTTGTTTAAGTTTTGATCTTTGATTTTAGTTAATGGGGGGGGAGGGGTTAAGATGTGGTTAATTGGAAAGTTAATTTTGGTGTTATTTACTGCTGAGTTCTTTTGCGTGAAAGAATTTGGTTCGTTGAAGTGAATTCCTGTTTGATCGCGTTGTTTTATTAAATATTAGAAGTCTGCAATTCAGTTGGGTTTTTCTCTTTTTGGTTGATTTCATTAGTTCTGGTTTAGTTGATTATTGATTCATCGGCTTTCAGCTCCTAGTTGCTAAAGGTTTCTGCTTCGTTGAAGTTGTGTCTGATGTTAGTGGTAGTGAATTAGGGTTTTTTGAGTTTATAACTTGGTCTAATTCGAAGTGGATTTCACAATGAGGTCTTTAACTTAGTTGCTGAACTTTTGAAGCCACGACTTGCTGACTGGGTTTTGTTTTATTTTTTTATCCCCATTTAATATGAGTTATTTTATTTGCTCTATTCTGTTATGAGCTGATGCACCTGTTTATTGTTCCTGACAGAATCCAAACATTATTCTTTTCGGAATTCCTTTGTATTGGTGGGAAAACAGCTGGTATTGAGAGAAGGTCCGCTGCAAAAGCAGACATACTTCTTGTTAATTAGGACGTGGGCGATTTAGTTCAAAATGGATGTGGATGAGCTAAGCTTTACTTTGTTTTGTCTGGCTTGAGTCTTGTCTACTTCTGTACAATAAGTATAACTATTAAAGGGCTGTCATACACTGGATAACCATTTGCATCCCAGCCATTAAGCACGGTCCCTACAATGGTGCCTTCTCGGGTGGCCGGGGGAATGGCACAATCATCAAGTTCAGGAATATTTTTCCAAGGAGATGGCCAATCCCAGGTTGCAGGAAATTCTCAGTTGAGTTCAAATTTTGGCAACCCCTCACATTCAATACCTGGACATGCACGTGCCAACATGAGTGCACTTGCCGGGGAAGTTAGCAACGCAGTCTTAAATAGTGTGGCAAGTTCTGGACCTAGTGTCGGGGCCAGTTCTTTGGTCACCGATGCCAACTCAGGACTTTCAGCAGGTCCCCATCTGCAGAGAAGTGCTAGTTTTAATACAGATTCTTACATGCGCTTGCCTGCATCACCCATGTCATTCACATCTAATAACATTAGCATTTCTGGTTCTTCTGTCATGGACGGATCCTCTGTCGTGCAGCAAAGCTCCAATCAAGACCCAGGTTCACAAGCTCAACAGAGCCAGCAACATCAAGGGTCTTCAAGTGCCACCTCCTTGCTTACATCACGGATGGGCCAAATCCAGCTACCTGGTGGTCCCAGGATCCCTAATTCTTTCATTCCGGACCCAACAACCATATCCCAGTTACAAAAGAAACCCCGCTTGGATATCAAGCAGGAAGATATTTTACAACAACAGGTTTTGCAACAACTATTGAGACAAGATCCAATGCACTTACAGAACCCCAATCCTCAGTTGCAAGCTCTGATCCAGCAGCAGAGACTAAGACAACAGCAGCAACAGCGAGAACAGCAACAACTTCTTCAGTCTATGCCGCCAATGCAGCGAGTCCAATTATTACAGCAACAGCAGCAGCAGCAGCAGCAGCAGTTAAGACAGCAGATTCTGCAGCAGGGACTGCAGCCTGCTTCAGGAATAAAGCGCCCCTATGATGGTGGTGTCTGCTCGCGTCGACTAATGCAGTACCTCTATCACCAGAGACAGCGGCCTGCTGTGAGTAATCTAATAGCATCCAGCTTAATGCCAGCATATAATTTATTGCCAACTTGTTTCTTCATTTTGTCAACATTGATCACCCAGCTGCTGTATCATCCACACGACTATGTCATTTTTAACTTGCCTTTCCCGTTTACTACCTAAAGTCAAAGCTTTTTTTGAATACCTTGTGTAAGATATCTCATTTAATTGCATCTTTTCAGGAAAACACTATTGCCTATTGGAGAAAATTTGTGGCTGAGTATTACTCTCCACGTGCAAAGAAGAGGTGGTGCTTGTCCTTATATGATAACGTTGGGCATCATTCACTAGGAGTATTCCCCCAAGCAGCAATGGTATTTGTTAACCAAATATTTGTGCTTTTGGTTTGACCTTTGTCTTATAAAGAAGCTTTTTGGTGGTTGTTTCTATGAATCATACCAACTTATGTGCTGTTTCTAACCTTTTTTCTATGTCACTACGGGATTTGCACTGAGTTGGCATTCATCAAAAGTATGAATTTGTAACTGGTGTTGCTCCTTTTTTGCAGGATGCATGGCAGTGTGACATTTGTGGTTCAAAATCTGGAAGAGGGTTTGGTGAGCCTTACCTAAAATTATATGTTGACTTGCCTGATCTTTTACTCTTGTCATATAAGGGTTTAGCCTGTAATCTGGCCTTGCTTTTGGCTATAGAATAACTTGAACTGTGTGTATAACCAGTCAACACTATGCGCAAGATATATCTAAGCAGTAAGCAGGCTTGCATTTCTTCAAAAGCTAAAAAGCCTTTTGTTCGTTTTCTGTTTTTTAATGATCCAACTGTGAATGAGATTTAATTGAGCCCAAGTAGTTCAACAATTGAAGTTATTTGTTCACCATCCTGAACTTGAGTTAACTTGAAAATCAGCACATGATAAGAAGGGTTCAAGTTGGTGCTAAAAGAGCATTCTTTAACCGAAATTGGGTCACTAAGTTCCCTTTGAATCCCCGGTTGAACCTTGCATTTATTAGTCACGTGCACTTATGTGCTCTAAAACCATCTATTCTTTTCTGGTTCTGACAGAGGCAACTTTTGAAGTGCTCCCAAGACTTAATGAAATCAAATTTGGTAGTGGTGTTATCGATGAGCTTCTGTTTCTGGACTTGCCTCGTGAATGTCGATTCCCTTCAGGAATGATGATGCTGGAGTATGCAAAGGCAGTTCAAGAGAGTGTATATGAGCAACTCCGGGTGGTTCGCGAGGGTCAGCTACGCATCATTTTCACCCCTGATTTAAAGGTAAACTGTGAGGACTACTTGACTTGAAAGTACTGTCAAGTTTATCTACTTGTATATATTGGTTTTTGACACTTGCACCCAACTGCTTCAGATTTTATCATGGGAATTTTGTGCGCGGCGTCATGAAGAACTTCTTCCACGTAGATTGGTTGCACCACAGGTAGACTTGCCCTTGAATGAATTTTCACTGGCTGATCTCAAATTTGATCGTTTTGTCGTATGAGAAAGTACAATTTTTAATGATAACATGGCATTCATTAATTAATATTTCATCATGTAACTTCCTTCATAGTTTTCTTATGGATTTAATTGATCTCTCAGATTAAGATTAAGTGTTTATTTCGAATGTGCATAAATCACAATCAGTAGCGCTATTCATACTCAATTAGGCAGTAGTTAGATGAATTTCCTGCTTTTTCAGACTACCTAAATTTTTGCTGTGTCATTGATTTCCCTTTGTAACTCTTGGGTTTCTTTAGCGATTATCCCTTAAGTTATAGTAATCATGGGTCATTGGGTTGCTGCACTATGTAATTGGATCTGCCTTGAAAGATGTATAATGATTTTCTTGCATATCAATTTGATAGTAGAATCACTTGTATTGCAGGTGAATCAATTACTGCAGGTTGCACAGAAATGCCAAAGCACAATATCTGAAAGTGGACCTCATGGTGTTTCACAGCCAGATTTACAGGCAAACAGTGTAATGTGAGTGAAAATTTCAAATCCGCTGCTCTTGATTTTTGTTTTTCCTACTTTAGTTTGCATTCATATTTACCTGAGGCATTATGTCTAATTATGTGACTAGTTGGTGCTTAAAGGTCTACAGGATTTTCCAATTGATCGTGCTTAGTCTGCAAGATATATGGAGATATTTCTTTAAATGGTTAGGGAAAAGGAAGAAGAAAGGTTTTGATTTAATAATTATCATCAGAAATTTCTAGCTAACCTAAACTCCATCTTTCAATAAAGATTCATGATTTTCTTTTATTGTTTAGCCTGGTTGCAGAGCTATTAAGCTCTTCCTTGTGCCTGTTGGTTAAATAGGGAAAAGTTTATCTCCTGCTGCAGGCTAGAATTCTGGAGAAGACTTATTGGCTATATTTTGGTGTTACCAATAGTCATGTACTTCAATGTGTTGTTATAATTGACTGAGTTTATCCCATTCTGAAAATTTTGGATGTACTTGAACCGCGGAAGCTGGAATCTTCTGCTCTGGTTACCAAAGAGCAACTGAGGATAATCATTGCCTGGTCCATGACATAAAAACGCATCTACACTCACCTGTTGCCATCCTTTTGAACTTTTGGATGTGTTATAAAAGTAGCAGCTGGGTTAAAACTAAATTAAATCAAACTTCAAGGTGGCAACCTAAGTTAAGCTTGTCTAGGAAGATAATATAAGTTTAAGCTCATGCTTCTATTACAAATATATGGAGTCTCATTTGGCTTCCACTATCTTGTTCAATTGAGTAGCTTATAACTCCAGTATTTGGTTCTCCTTTCCTCTCTTTTGTCTGGTCATGGCAAGCTGGTTTACTCTGTGAGGACTGACTCTATACTTGAAAGGACTTGAATCAAGTATTTCTGCGAAGTGATTGACCACCATAAATTATATACTTCAACTGCTGAATTGTTGATATGGAAGATAAAGCCTGCTTGACTCCTGTCATCCAGGCAAAAAGAAGAAAAGGAATGACAGTATGATGAGGCAGATAATTCAGAAGTAGCTTTAAATGATATGTAGTTTTGCTGTAGCTTATTTGGATTTAGTCTTTTGAAACATATCAGGTCTTTACATAATCTACTATTCTTCATTTGATGGCTATTCTATTTCAGGGTTGTAACAGCTGGACGTCAGCTAGCTAGGAGTTTGGAGTTACAGTCCCTAAATGATTTGGGCTTTTCCAAAAGATATGTGCGGTGCCTACAGGCATGTCTCGATATTACTGACTTTCTTTAAGCTCATTGCTTGTATTTCCGAGGTTTCTCATACTTTTTGTTCTTAATAGATAGCTGAGGTCGTCAATAGCATGAAAGATCTGATGGATTTCAGCACAGAGAAAAAGGTTGGCCCCATTGGTAAGAACCTTACCATCATTTTCTTTCATTCTTCTCTTTTTCTTATATATATATATATATATTGGTGGGACTAACAACTTAGTTGAGGCAATGAAGTTTTGTTATTTGTGGTACGACCGACCATGTTAGCTCATCAGTGGAACTTTGAATCATCTATATTGCAGAGGGCTTGAAGAACTTTCCTAGACACGCCTCTACTCCCAAGGTTCAGATGCAAGAAACGGAGCAGCAGGGCGGTGGTCCTCAGGGTTTGCCAACTGATCGCAACACGCTCAACAAGCTAATGGCAATGCAATCTGGGCTCAGTAGCCCAATGACCAATAACCAACAGATGGTTGGTCGAGGACCCTTGACTGGCTCAGCACAGGCTGCTCTTGCTTTGACCAATTACCAAAATTTGCTGATGAGACAAAACTCAATGAACTCAACCCAGTTCACTTCA
>NC_026148.1:10191526-10198706 GCF_000512975.1 Sesamum indicum | reverse complement strand
CAGTACCTCCAGCCAGGCTCCAACAACTCCAGGGCCTTCTGGTGTTTTACCCGGAACCTTGCAAAATTCACCTGTCAGTGGCTTCTCGAGCGGCCAAGCTTTGCAGCAGCAGCATTCACCAAGTGGGAATGGTTTGTTACAGCAAAATCAATCTTTGCCTGCCCAAGGCAGCCAAGCATTACAACAACAAATGATCCAGCAACTGCTGCAGGACATGAGCAATAAGAATAACGGGACAGCAATTCCGCAGCAGTCCCTTTCTGTGCAAAATCAAGCTGGCAATACATCCAGGGATGGTCTTGGTTTTAGGGGCGCACCAGCAACTACAGCATCTGGAAATGGGCCAGGGAATGCTGTTGGAAACCCTCCAAGCCGAAGCAATAGTTTTAAAGCTGCATCAAATGTTGAATCTCCCACTCCTGTTGGCAATATGGGATTCAGCCAAAAAACATCGGATTTGCAACAGAATCTTCATCTACCTGATGAGCTGGTTTCAGATGTTGCTCACGAGTTCACAGAAAATGGCTTTTTTAACAGTGACCTAGACGACAACATGAACTTCAGCTGGAAGGCATGACTAACATAGTGTGTTCTACTATAAGTTAAACAGTGAGGGAGTGGAATCCGAGAATGTTTTTGTACAGGCTGCTTAAATTACCTTGTCATTTTTCCCCCTATTTTCTTTAAGTTTTCTGATCATGGAACCTCTTGCATGTAGTACATTAGTTGTTTGTTTCTTGAACTTGTGGATTTCACCGCCGAAGATTCTCCAAGTGTAATCTATTGATATGAATTTCAGATTATCTTGAGTTTATTGAATTGCTACTTGTGTCCCAATATTATCACACCTCATTCTTGTTAAAGTAATCGTATATGGAAAGAGAAAACTGGGAGGAATCACGTCAGAAACCACCCACTCATAATGCGTGTTTTCAATTTTTGATATCATACAGTGTCATCGCCCAATTCACCCTTGTGACAGTTACGCATAGACGCAAGGGAAAAGCTTCCCTATATTAACTAGCTGTCTTCTCTGAGTAATAGCACTTGTAAAATAGCCGGCATATGGACAAATGTTATCAGTAGGTGTTGAGCCGTCAAACTCGGTAGGTGAAAACCCAGTCCATCCGCTAAGGGCGTACACCGTTTACAGGAACATTCTAGTCTTCACCAGCAATGCCACAGAGCAGGTATGTATAGGGTGCACATTCTCCAAAGACAATTCATGTTTATAATGCGTTTTACAGAAGAGGCATTTAACTTGGTAGATATATCCTCCGACTTAGCAATGGAAGTTTATGAAGGCTCGAACTAATTCACCAAACGAACTCGAGTCAAAACATAGTTATTTTAAAATTTGTCAGTAGTCGACTATGCGACATTAATTTAGTTTAGGCACCAAAAAGTCAATTGCTAGCTTAGCATTTCACAAGCAGCAAAACATGAATCTGTAAATCATAGCAAACGCATATGAAAAGATAGCAGGCATGTCGATAAAAGTCTTAAAAGGAAATAAAGCACACAGCTAAATCATCAGTGATAAATCAGCACAAACCACTGTTATCTAAAATTAGAGAACAAATGGAAGACAACTGGTTTTTTCTTGTGTATCTGTTAATTCGTTTCTGTTTTTCTTTCCATACTTTCAGATAATCCAAAAATCAATTACAAGAAACTTGAAAATTTCCACATCTGGTATATAAGTCCGCTACCTAAAAGCTGCTACTTCATCCTTGAAATAATTCAACAGATCATCGATGCTCTTGAGGTTAGCATCAAAGTTGTCTCTGACTCGCACAGCCACCTGAACATGCAAGTCCATAATGGAAGAGAATTTGATACAGTATTTGATGAATATATTACAAAGAAGTATTTAACAAGATCCTAGCAAAATCAGACTGCATGTAACACACGTCTATCCCACATTCATACCACTAACACTTGGCTAACTTTTTAGCTTTACTTTTTTACCAAACGTACATACATGCAGAAACATAAATGTGTATCTATGTACCCCACTTATTTGATACAGGAAAAACTTTTTAACATTATATACATTATGCGGCACTTTGTTTGGTAAGCATGCAATTCATATCAAGGTTTTTCAACTGAAGTTGCAGACTGAATGAGGGCAAAATATAAGAGGCATAATTATTCATTGGCATGATAGCAATCAATAAGTGTATGGCAAACTTCTTGTCCCAACAGGCATACTGCCTTCAACATTTAATTGCAACGTAGATCTCACCTGCCCGGTTCCAACTTCTTTCTCACCAACAACTAATATATAGTTGTACTGTGCCAGTTGAGCTTCCCTGACCTGCAAAAAGAATCCATATCCAACCAGTTAGTATAAACCAAAATCATCGTGGTGTAAGGTTGAACTCCTAAAATCCGAATTCTGAGGTCTAACAGGCCAACTTCAACTCTTTTGATGAACCTCCTGCTTCTTATAGAATATTAGCTAGAGAACAACATTTCCTGCCACCTTTTCAATTGAAAGAATCAAGGAGTTTTTAAAAAGAAATATATATTGTTCTGTCAAGCCCGACAATCTTCATTGATGGCAGAAGATTACTTATTTAAACTTAGAACCCAGAAGGGAGTTCTTGAAATGAGATAGGGCTACTGGTGACCACAATGCTTACAGGAGCAATTCATGATTCCCTGCCTCCCAAAACTAAATAATAAGAAACTAAAATAATCATCCATGGCAATACCAGGAAAAAAGAAAAGAGTTGGAAGTAGCTTTATACACACCTTCTTATTAATTGTTCTGTCAGTTGTGTCAACATCGACATAAAATCCAGCATCATGTATGCGATCCCGGACCTACATCAACAGTTTGACCATAGGAAGTAAACACACAAGATTAGAACATTCATGAATACAACTTGTCAACAGACCAAAACAATAATCTTGAGCTATGTTCCATAGCCACACTTTTGGCGAGATTATGTGGGGTGATAACTAACAGAAAGATGAGCATGAATGCATGATCAAATTAGCACCCAATGATAGGAGAACCTCTATAACTTCCACCAGGGAGATACTTAAAACTGCTTAGTAACACCCAAAAACTTCCTGTAGGCATGCAGAAACAGGGTTTACCATGCCCATGATATAACTGGCAATTATCATAAGCAGGATGGGCAAGACTTGTCAACTTACTATTTATAATCTATGAACTATGAAGAATAGTTGTAAGAAGCCATGCGGTTTCGCAAAGGAAAGGCCAAATATGATTCATGAGTACGTAGACCAAGTAAAGGAGGAGGCACCTACTGTAATCTCTATCCAGGAAAAGAAAAGGATTTAAAAAACTCTCAAGTATTATTCCTAAATTATAGAGCAAACTCATACAACATACTTGTAATGAATATATAAGTTATCCATTCTAAGAGAGAATAGATAATGCCATGGCTCACCCCCACCAAAAAAGCTTGACAAATTTCGGAAAAACTGTGTATGTGTGCACGTGAGAGAGAGAGGTAGAGCATAAAGGCAGTAGATGCCAACTAACCTGCAGCGCATACGAATGGGATTTATCAGAGACAGGGCACACTATTGCTTGGCGTGGGCTAAGCCAAAATGGCCATTTACCCTTGTAGTGCTCCAAAAGTATGGCAAACATTCGTTCAACAGAACCAAGAATAGCTCTATGTATCATAACAGGCCTCTCCCTCTTAGTTTCATCTTCCGCTGAGTAAGATAAGTTGAAACGAGCAGGGAGTTGGAAGTCCAGCTGAAACAGAAAAATACTTGACAAATTATCAATACTTTACTAAAACCGAATAACCAGCAAATTTATCATGAACCCTATAAAGAAGCATGAACTAGGCTAACATGTACTCTCTTTGGTGCCTTCAAGACCTCAGGCATTCTAAAATTGTCTGGGAACAGGTAGCTCAGACAGCGCTCTTGAAATGAAACTTTTAGAATCCAGGGTTTACACCTCAAACTCAACTCATGCAATCATTGACTCTGAACCTCAGAGCAGATTTTGACTTTAGCAGATCCATCCACACAGTTTTCCTAGATAATAACCTCCTTAACAAACTTAAAGAATCAGTAACTAGCAAACTTCCACGAGGGAAGTAAATAAAAACCCTCTCTAACTTCTTATCTCATATGAAAGGAAAAGCCTGAATGCAATCAAACCTACGGAAATCTTGGGGGTTCAAGCTTCTAACAAGTTAACCTTCTTGAAAACTCTTCTTTTCCGCATTTTAATTATTCCACTTAATTTATCTTTATTTTTTACAGGGTGTTTAAATATTACACCCATGACATGGGGCATACATTCAACTGTTAGGCAAGGCATTTCACCTAATACTTTCACTTATTAATTCATTTACATGATAAAATAAGAACCACAGTACAAAAATAAACCTGCAATGTCGCACACTGAAATTTTCTTCTCATTGCATCCGAAACACTGATATCAATCTTTGGCCCGTAGAATGCTCCATCACCTTCATTTATCTAATGAAAAGGATCTTAATCAGTTCTACAACAAAAGGAGTTGCCAAATATGCATACATGAGGACAATCTAGACATAAGAAAGGAATTCTTCATGAAAAATCATTTACTTGGTACCAGTATGGATTTTAAAAGGTAAATATCAACTGATATAAGTAACTAACCTCCCAGGGCTTGCCAAACTCATTTAATGCATCTGCAAGGGCAGCTTCTGCCCTTTCCCATGATTCCAAATCTCCAAGATATTTCTCTGGTCTCTGGAACATGAAGAAGGCACTGGTTATTTTTCCTTCTTCAATAGCTAGAATCCATCAGGTTTTACCACAAGCGCAAGCTTGTGACATATGTGCTTACAGCCATTATACGCTGTTTTCTTCCAAATTCACTCTAACCATTCTTTTCACATGTTTTATCTTTTTTTTGAGAGAGAGAGGCACACAAACAGATGAAAGAGATTGGAATACAAACAGATTACACTAAATAGTACTACACTATGTTGGTTTGTGCCACTGATACATAAACGAACATATGTGAACCCATAAATGAGAGCACAGATAAAAGAAAACAGTAAAACTCATACCGTAGACAACTTCAGGTCAAAAGTGAAGCCAAATATTTTGTACACATAACTGATGAATTCCAACACACCCTTGACTTCATCTTTAATCTGTGAAATGTACAATAATATCAAAACAGTACTTTGCAACAATTACTAACGCGAAAATTGAATGAGAAATCCATCTTACCTGAGACTCCCTGCAGAAGATATGAGCATCATCCTGCACCAAGACCCTAGTGTCAGATGCATACTGGCCTCACCCAGTCACAGAACAAAAGCTCGTGGCATCTACTTCTAAAATACTATTATAGAATGTCCACCTGATCTACAATAGCTACTTATTAAACGGAAAAATTACTATAAGAGGAGGAACCTATGCCCCACAATGGCTATTAGGCAGTAGTTAAGAAAGAAAAGGCAAATGTCTGTTTAGACACAAAACAAGCTTCTGCTGTTTATGAAATAATGAACATTTGTCATCCATCGAACAATTCATAATAAGATCTTTAGTTACCTGCTGAAATCTCCTGACACGAGTCAGCCCAGTAAGTGCACCACTTGCCTCATTCCGATGCAAGACCCCAAAATCAGCCAAGCGAAGTGGAAGTTCTGTGACATGGTATTGCACATAGTTAAAAAATATCAGTGTGCTACCACTTTCTTTTACAGTCTTAATGTCTTTCTTCATGTCTTAAAAGGCAAATAAAAACCACACTCAAGATTCATCTTATTCGCAAAAGCATATAACATGTAGGAATACTAATACAAAGAACTTAAAATACAATGAATGAATCAATCCTCCTGGAGGAGATGTCAGGCTCACCTCTATATGAACGAACTCTATGATCAAATATTAAACAATGGCCAGGGCAATTCATTGGCTTTAGTCCAAATTCTTGTTTCTCCACCTGCAATAAGGTCCAGATATCGCAGATAAAACAAAACACAAAGTTTGACCTAAACCTCTGTTTAAGGATAGAATTACGAAAACAAAAATCTCATACTTATCAATCTGATCTTTCAAATAACATGATCTTACATCAAATACAAACATATTCTCCTTGTAGTTTGCAGCATGACCAGATGTTTCCCACAGCTGCATATTGTACATATTTGGAGTCCAGACCTATACAGATCAAGTAATAGTTGTCATGAAACGATACACTTGTATAACATACCCATGTGCACTCTTCATGAGTTTTACCTCTTCATAACCTCTCTTCCAGTACTGACTTCGTATAAATTCCAGCAATTTGTTGCAAACTCGAGCACCATGAGGTAGGAAAAAACAGCTTCCCGGGCTAAATTGCATATTGGATATCCAATTATAATGATGAATTATGCTGACAAATGTGATGTAGTAGTTAGCACAAACTCTTACCTTAGTGGGTGAAAAAAGAAAAGCTCTTGCTTCTTGGTGAGTTCTCTATGGTCATATTTCTTAGCTTCTTCCAGCATGGCCTTGTATTCCTGCAAGGATTACCATTAAGCAGAACAAGATAACTGATGCTGCTCAGATACAAATATCAGGTAGTTATAACTGTCGTATAACGACAGCCTTATAGAGAAAATGACAGACAGAATGTCACCTTCAAACGTTTCTGATCAGGATAAGATATGCCATATACTCTTTGCAAGCTTTCACGGTCTTTATTCCCACGCCAATAAGCAGAGGAAGCCTATTTTGCAAAATAACAAGAAATAAACAACCTTTCCCCTTGAATGCAAATATTTACTTCCAGGCAGTAACAGATCTCACCTTCAAACAACTAAATGCTTTCACAAAGGATGTATTTGGTATGTGGGGTCCACGACACAGATCAACTAAAGGACCACATCGATACACTGTGATAGTTTTGTCCTCAGGTAAATCCTTAATAATTTCAACCTAATACGGGGGAAGATATAATAAACAAGTCATCACAGATATATTGGAAGACATAAACACATTTCCTTTACATAGTATGTAGATAAATAAATAAAATTGTAAAATCATTGACCTTGAACTGATTCTCCGCAAACATTTCAAGAGCCTGATCCCTTGTAACTTCAATGCGCTCAAACGGTTGTTTTTCCTAATGCCCAAGGAACATTAATAGTACTCTCAAAGTAGAGACAAAAGATCTAGAGTGAGACGC